>NC_074708.1:40124117-40424117 GCF_024334085.1 Lutzomyia longipalpis
TAAACTAATTAGATGTTGGTTTAACTTTTTTTCTTTCAATTTTTTTTAAGTTAGGGATGTCTCAATTAGCTTTTTAAGCTGTTTTACTGAAAAAAAAATGCCAGGGAGTAGTTTGTTGTTTTCCTAACGTTTGATGCTCCTTTTCTAACGTTTAACGTTTATTTTATGACATTCTCTGAAACGTTTTAAGTTTGTTTTAACGTTGAACATTTCTCTTATAATGGGTGAAATTTACTAATCAGACAGATTTAAGTTTTCTTAATATTGTTTACTATCCGGCGCTACAGCTGGTCTCAAGCCATGGCCTGATCTAGGATCCTCCTCCATTTTAAGATTCTTCAGGTTTTCTTAATGTTTCAAGTTTTCATAAGATTTCTTAAATCTCCTTAAGAAAAAAAAACTTAAGATCATCTAAGAAAAATTTAAGATTTTTAGATTTTTTGTTCGCCTTCGGGTATCAAAATTCGTAAAAATCTTTAAAAATATGAATGTTTCTTGATTTACTTAAAAAGCCTGAGGTTTCCCTTATGAAAACTTAAGAATCTTAAATTTTTCTTGCGATACCTTAAGTTTTTTCTTTAGGAATCTTAAGAAATCTTATAGAAACTTGAGACATTCTCGAGAAAACTTAAAGAATCTTAAGTCTTTCTTAAGAAATCTTAAGTCTATCTGACTAGTGAATTTCGCCCAATGTTTGGAATCTCTTTTATAACGTTTGACGTTTATTTCTTCGGATATTGCAGAGCAAACTAGGAAAAATATATTATTAATAATATATTCGTAATAATTAAAGAAGATTCCGAATATTCGTTCATTCATATTTCACAGAGAGAATAATTTTGCAATATTGCGAATATGTAATACAAAAGCATAAATTCCTGCCTGACATTTTCCCCCTTCTATTACAAAAAAAAAACATTATATTAATATCTCTATCTATACAGGAGAACAATTTATTACGTCAATAGAAATAAAACTTCAATATTGAATTTAGCCGAAAAAAAAGTACAATATTTGAAAACATAAAATGGGATAAATGTGGATTTACAGGATAACATAAGAAGAGTAGGTACCTATACTGTGTCTCCTTATAACTCTAAATCCCCTTTTTTTGCAACGATATAGAACACAAAATACAACAATGGCATAGAATGAACATAAAAAATATGCCAAAATGATTGGAAATGGATTGCGGAAACAAATTATGATGCCGTAAGCAAGAAATTGGTACGTTTTCCATACAAATGACTTCCCCCTTCAATATTGGCGCCATGAAAGAGACACCACGGTGTGGGTGGGGTTAATAAATGTACACATACATATCTACGAGAGAAGGGGAAATTATGGAAAGTGAAAAAACATAAAATTCTTTAATTTTTTGGGTGGTGGAGAAGGAAGAAGACAAAAAAAAGTGCCGAATGTAATAAAAAGACATAAAAACACCCCGAGAAGGATCAATATTTGTTTAAAGCAAAATTTCTTTATACACAAAAAAAATTTTTTTTTTAACACATGCCACAGTCATCCTATAAAATGTTACTTCTGGCTGTTCCACACTCCACATTCACCCCCCGATTGGTATTGAGATTAATACCATTGGAATTAAGTCGTAAAATGTGTTTTACAGCATCAGGAAAAAAAATGCCATGCAAAAATTCAGCATCATCGAATTGGACATTTCCCTTCGTGTCCTCAGCCCCCTTACGCCCTCCCCCTCAGCTCGGCCCATCAACCTATATAGCCGATGGGGAAATTTAATTTAATTTTGCATCAGCAAGATTAAACAATATTCATTTTGGAATTGCTCTACGAGTACCAATACGATTGTAAATCATTTTGAAAATATCATGTTGGATAAATTTACCTTGTTTACACACACTGAAAGCACGTTTGCTATCTGGGTGCAAATGAGCTATTTCGCAATTTTATATACATTTACAAAAAACGTCATCATGTGTAAAATCGGAAAATCGGAAAATTCCTAGAGAAAAATCTCTAGTGTGTGCCACTATAAACTTTCATAGAGATATCATTTGATAAAAAAAAAACGAAAATTTAACGTTCCAAGGTTCACGTAACTGCCAATATAGGGGCCATTAGCACGACTTTCACTATGCACATCTTTGCCCTCTCCCCATTGAGAAGCTATATTTTGGGGTTTTTATCTTGAATCCCAAAGAAGACATGTAATATCCATTTAAACTCTTTAGATATTGATTTTCTTTACTACAGTGCTAAAGTCTTACAGGACATTTACCCAACATGCCCTGCCAATATCTCCTCGCACATATTTGTCGTGACAACATTCATATATATGTAGCTCCTTACCCATCTATGCCAAATGCCAATTCAAATAACAAATGTTTATATTTCCGCAACATAAATATACAGTGCGCGCATTTTCTATCAAGAAACTGATTGACTTTTCAATACTAAAACTTCCCCTTTCTCCATGTAGTTTAATATTGACATTATGTATGTATGTATGTTTAATGCTTCTAGCTGTATTTGAATGTGCATCATATTATTTAGCATACACACAGGATTTATCTCCTAAACCTGATCCGTATATACAGGATGATGGACTATATAGGCGAAAAAGCTTATTCGTTCATTGAAAACATTTACGAACATTGCATATCGATTCATATCTTTATTGCTTTCCTCACTAAACTTTGCTTTGAGAACATTTTGTCTGCTTATAGCATATTGCAGTTCATTTCATACACATCCTATAATTCCCAATTTCCGCAGCAATATCATTCCATTAGTACACATTATCATGAGCCAAATGGGTATATATTGGAGGCTGTGTTGGCTATTATCGCACACAAAGAACTCTAACCGAAAATCTTTGATAAATCATAAAACAAAATAAAATAACCCATAGATAGCTTTTAGCTTTAGAGAGCATAAACCTTCCGTATATACATAGTAACAATAGTGGCTCATGTAAGAGTTATGAACGCTAAAGCTCGCGATCGTGGGGTATTGATTGCAATCAGAGGGAAATATTTTCATTCACTGACCAAAGCACAAACCTTGACAAAAGCTCACCGTTGTGTTGGATAGTTGAACATATATAGCTATTTTATATAGCATGGAAAATGGTGGAAAAAAGAGGCAATTTAAGGATTACTCTGTGCTTTTGGAAACATTTTAAACGGTCACAACATCGGGACAATGGGATCAAAATACAAAAGTGTAGGTGTCAGACACGAGGGAGAAAAAAGCGCATTAAATAAACCACAAGTGGAGGCGCAATTGCCGTGTTTCGAATAGCTTGGTGAAAAAGCAGCGCGGGTGGCGAGGGGATGGGTGGTGTGGGTAAAAAATGCCCACCCATTTGAATAGCAAGTGGAAAATTGCGTCCGTCACCACTGCAATTACATGCCCCTTCATGTTGTGAGGTCTATTTGCATGAGCATTAAGCATATGGTATGAAGGGGGTGGAAAAAAAGGGTACCCACCGTGTACCCTTCGTCTCCTTCGTACTCCAAACACGGGTTGGGGAGATCTTTAGTTAAATCAACTGGAAATAATGGTGAATGTCGGGATTCTGCAATGTTTTTTTGCCCCAATAGCTGCTGCCACAATTAACATAATAATTGTGAAGGAACACAGCATTTATTATGGAAAGCACTTCATTTGACTTTACCGACTTTACACTCAATTTCCTACAGTGAAAAAGACTTTTTGGTGTGTATACAACGAACGGTTATTATAAATTTCTCCAACATTTAGCAATATATACAATTTTGCATGTGCATTAGTGGAGGAATTCAGTGCTCTGGCGAAAATTCCCATAAGAGAGAAAATTTTCATTTTACTTTAAAGCAATTAAGTGAGAGAAAAATTACTCTTCTAACAGACAAAAAAAACTAAACGAGAAACTTTAAATTACTCTGAACTAAATAAATTCTTACTTAGGATGATAAATCAAAGGAGAAAATGAAAGTTTCCCAAAGTAAGATATTCATCATGAAATTCTTGGAAGAAGATATTCTCGCGCAGCTCTATGAATGAAGGATATAGTGGAGATTTTTCTATATAATACACCATTAGTCTGGGAAAAAAAGATATTGCGCTTCAACAAAAAAAAAAAAAAAAACATTTGAACGTTTTAGTAGGTAACACAGGGAAGAACTTTAATCAAAATATTATTTTCTTTCTTTTTTTTTATTATATTTCTTGAAAGGAGAAGAATAAGTAAATGTTAGCGTGTCAAAATATGTTAAATAATACGTCCGGTTATAGGCATATTTACGATTATAGGTTACGGTTATGTTATCTATTATTGGATAATTATGATTTACGGTTGTTTCTTAATGGATGCATAATAAACGCTTGGTTTTAGGTGCAGCAACTATGTGTGGCTTATGGTCACGTACACATGGTCAATAGCATAAAGTTTGAGGGGCACGAAAATAAACGTTTTAATCAAATATTTAGTGAATCGAATTTCCTTTTTTATTCCTTTCAGTTAGTTGAAGGAACTGGATAAAGAATTATTAAATAATGTAATAGAAACTTTGATTTTAATTACTGATCTAAATGGGTTTTAAGTCGAGTAAGCCCTACACTGGTTATTCAATTTGAGTTGATTTTGTCAGTTTAGTCTTCGGTATCCCAATAAGAAAATCTTTTCGCATTTTTTTTAGAGAAGTTTAATTTCTTCAAATTCATTGAAAGAAAATTCGTGAAAACATTTTCTTTTTAAATGAAAATTAAGGTTGAAATATTCTCTAATATTCTGATGATTTGCCAAGGAAATTCGAATAAAAGTTTCAGCCTAAAAATGTTTTAAGCATAAAAATACTTAATTCAAAACGACAAATAATATCAATCCTAAAAAGTAGTAAATTGAACCCAAAAAGACTAAATTCAAAACAAAAAGTCCTAAAGACGTTTTTGGATTCTTTTTCGGTTTTGCGTTGTTTGGTTTTAAGCAAAAAATGTATTCAAATATTCAGATCATCAGAAATATTCTGATGATTCGCTTGAAAAACCAAATTATTGGCTAATAAACACCTTTTGACTCCAAAGGTTATATAAATATTTCCCTTACTAATTATCCCCATATTATATAGGTTTATCAAAAATAGAGATAAATGCCAATTAAATGGATAAAATGTTGAAATGTTAATGAATAATAACTTTCAACTTGAAAATAAATGTCAATTAAATAAATTTCGTGGAAAATGACTAAATTAGCCCCTGCTCTTGTATCCCCACATATATGCAAATATGAAACCCTATTAAGTATCAAATGATGACGGTGAATTTAGAGAACGACAAAATGACAAAATGAAAATTCCTTTTTGTATATACGCGACTGTGGAGTATACAAGCGAGCATACCTCCCCCTGGGGGAGTTCAATATTTGTGAACCACTCTGGAAGAATTCCTCGCTTTATTCCACTCAAATATTCATATTTTATTGCTTATCGTGTGATTTCCTTCAATTTGGCGGTTACGGAACCACCGTTGGAGTGTATGTGTGCAGTTGGTACAAATCTTTCCGGTATGACAATCCTCCTGCCACCAATTCAATCTCGGTGGAAAATAATCTGATATTTCTCGCATGAGGGGGATGAAATGTTTGAGGTATTATATAAAATTAAGGAGCAGGTGTCTATTTTAGAGGAATATGATTTTAGTTGTGTGTTCAATTTCAATTTGACGCAATGCTATCCCTCTTTTTTTCCTCCGCCATACCCTCAAACTCACACACGTGACACCACTTTGATGTGATGCCTCTTATCCTTGTGCCTTCCATCGAGGTATCTCTCTCCTGGGGAAAACCATTTTTTTTGCCAACTCGCAAAGGGGCTTTTGAGGTGGGGTGTAGCCCCCAAAAAAAAGGGATAAACGGTGCTGGGAGAAAACCCATGAAGAAGAAAGTGTGTGCTGTGTGTGTGTGCGGTGAGGAAAAATGGGAAAAATGCGTAACCGAAGAGGGAAAAATATATGAATCTATTTGACAAGAGTGTAAGATTTATCACGGTGAAAAAGTGTATTGACGCAAGTTTTATGCCATCATTCATAGACCAGCACGAAGAAATAATTTTCACTTGTGACAGAGAGTAAAGTGTGTGTGAGGCTGACAATGGACTCATTTATAAATTACCCTAAAAAAAATTTCCTTGTGGTACGCACACGCACAATTTTTGCTATGCGACATCCAATACGCTATATGGGTGATGTCTGTGCGGGGGTGTCAACAAAATTATTATTCTTTAGCCCCCAAATGGTACAATTTTCGACTTTTCCCATCATCTTCTATGTCCCCATATACACGTTTTCTGTTAACGAGTAGCGGGGAGAAGACAAGAAAATGTTCTTCGGCATTCTCGAGGGGTTGCGGGGGGCAGGGGTAGGGGTGGTGTACACCACACACACAAAAGTTGAAGCACATCCCACAAATTTCACCACAATAAATATACACTTTATTGTAATGTGTCTGATATTACTATTAAAGAGCGAGACTTTGCCTTCTCATATAAAAGAGTAAATGGCTCGGGGAAAAGTTTCTTTGCAATGCGTGGTACAATTTACGAATACGGAAGTTCGACTAGTAGACGCCATCACGAGACCATTTCTTATAATATAAATTATGTAGAAAATACTAGAGACTTCATAATACACTTTCATTAAAGTGCTCGAACAGGGGGGTGGCCAAAGGGCAACCCCACCAGGATTCCAATGGGGGGATGAGAAGAGAATTGAGATAAATTCCCATGCCGAGGGTGGAGTGTATTTCATGTTCTCCTGATTCTTCTTTTTTTACTATGCCGCACATTCTCTCCTACCCTATATATGTATGTACATATATACGTATTATATAAAGCTCCAGCATCTGGCTCCCATTGTATAGCACAGAGCTCTATCGATCCAAACACGATGCAGACTCTAAAATCATCAATTAGGTGAAAATAGCGGTGTGTATGTGAGGAAAACCTCACAAAATTTCATCAGGAAAAGTGTCCATTTTGGGGGTTTAACTCGTGTGCACTTAACACTACTCCAAAACCACCATTTCCCAAAACACTTGCACCCTTTAAAATCCATGTTTTTGCAAATTAATGGATGCAAACTACATATAATTAAGAGCATGTAAATAAACACGATGCAAAGTACTCCAACAGTTCATTTTTAATTTGAGAGTTTAGGGTGTTCTTTTGGATTTTATTAAAACCTCCATAATTATTTGAAGTGCGTTTTATGTTAATGACTCGATACCTTACTGAAGTAGTTGTATGTTTTTTTTTTTTAACAGAAATATATCCTCTTCAAATCTGGAGCTTTAGTCTTGAGTTTTGTTGAAAAATCGTTAAAAAAGATAAAAAGTTTAAAAAGGAAGCAGAAATCTATATATTCAAGGGAATGCTTTTAGAAAAGAAAATTGTTCATAATCTTCGGGCACGTCGAAATAGATTTTTGAAGTGAAAGTTTATGACGACTGAGACAACAAAACAGCGTTTTATAATTTGTGTAAATAATCACGTTTAACATTTCTTTTCTAGCGTTGCCCCGTTGTTTTTTTTAACGTATATTGAGTCATCATAAGGTAAAAGCTGAGTTAACATTAGTTAAAAATTGAGTCCTCATAGGCAAAGACTAAGTCTACATTTGACAAAAGCTGAGTCTTAATACGAAAAATGCGTCACAAATAGTCTTTTTTGGAGTCACAATAGGGTAAATTTGCGTCAACATTATTTTCAATCTTCTAACGTTTGATATTTCTTTTCTATAGAGAGATTTAACTGAATCATAGGCAGATCGAAGCAGTGATGAAAGATATCCAATTAAAACTTTTACTAATTGCTTTCTCTTTTGAATAATATTTTATCATATTAAAAGAAATTTTACTAATCTTAAGAATTTTAAAAGTTTTTCAGTTTTTTTTTCAAATCAAAAGCATTATAAAGCTTATGCAAATCAAAAAGTTTAATGTTGTCTAAATGAAAATTAGTTTTTGAATTTTCTTCATTTTCCTTTTACCAAATTCTATTTCAACTTTGATATGGGATAAGTTGTGTGTTGTTTTATTGTGTTTTTGTAAAATATTTTTCTCAAGTTCTTGGTGTGTTGGAACAAAGTGATTTCCATATGGAAAATTTGTCGAATATTTGAATATTCCATACATTAACAATAAGTTGTAGCATGAGAATTTATGCTTTAGTTTGAGAAAATTCTCTGGATTGAGTTTCAGTTAAACAAATATAACTCGAGGCAAACTTATATGTTTTAGCTTTTACGAAAACCAAGAGGATATCCTACAGCTATGTATGATGTAGGAGATGAAAATAGTTGTGTCGTTTCTTAATTTTTATGCATCTTTCTTGGGGTAGGAAAATTTTGTTGAAAATTCTTCGTGAAGAAAGTTTGATGGAAAATTGTTGCGGTCTTATTCAGCGTACGAGTGAATTTTAAATATCTTTTAGCAACTTTTCAAACATAGACGGAATACTTTTCCTGTATTTGCGCCGGGTAAATATCACATAGTTAAGCTGAACATTTTATTGCAAATTTTGTTGTTAAGGCGATTCTTTAAGCGCTTCTCCGCAGGTTTTCATGGGTAAAATGTATTACAGAGTCAACGACTTGAAAGTTTTGTGCATAGCAAGGAGTTTTCACGTTTATATGTATTTCTTCATGAGAATTTATACTATGTACGTGTCTTTCCATTTTCTCATCGTTGAGAGATATGTAGCTTATACGTACAAGTTTTCATCGACAGACTTTGGCACAGAAAATTATCATTTAAGTTTTCTTTAAAAAAAAAAAAAGCTTTCGTTTTATTTTAAGAAGAAACGAAAACGAAAAATATGGTAATTATGTGAAACCTCTAATCAGATTTCAAAAATTCCTTTTTGTACATATATCTTTTTTCTTTAAAGCATCACGCTTCAAAAAGAAAAACCTCTGGGAAAATTTATTTCCTCAATATTTCACGGTGTTTTCTCTTACTCTGTTTGATTGCTTTTGCCGCCTCTTTTATTTTCCTCCCTCTTTTTGATAAATTTATCGTCTTTGCTAGGAAGCATGTGAAAAGTACCATCTTGCCCCAATCTTGCCTTCAATGTCTACCACCGTGATACTGCAAATTTTAATAAAGAAAACATTTTTACACCTTTAATTTAGCATTTTACGATGTCTCCTCCTAGTTGGGAGTGGGCTCGGGTAATGACTTAAAGTTTAATTACATTCTGAATTACTTTAACTCACAAACACACTCAAATGGGCTCCAATAAAAATTTGAAGAGCTCACAGTGGGAATTTTTTTTTTCAGCGTGCGTCATTGGGACCGGAAGACGCCTCTAAATGGGATGTGGCCCAAAGCCTCATCACATAATCCTTCTTTCACATAAATTACCCCCAAAAATGCACAGACGGAGAAACCAGATAGGGGTTGTATGTTATTAAAACTGTTGGATTCCATCCCGACGTGCTGCTTTTTTTTTTCATCATATCCCCCAAATCGGATATTAGCGACGTGTTATTTGAAATATATATACCCCCGAAAAAGCTAGGCATGAGTTGAAAATGCAATTCAGTTGGAAATTTCATTTTTTTTTGCTCTAGCACCATCCTGACAGTTGCTCAGTATGAAAAAAAAATGTTCATACACCTGACTCCCGAAAAAATCTGCTTCATAGCATAACAGAAAAATTAACTAACGTGGCTTGCATTCACTTCTGTGCTATGTACATATGTATATACTATGTGCAAGGTACCAAAAGGAGAGGAAATGAAAAATTGGACAACGGTATTCTCACGGGGAGACAATTACGTAATAAACCACACCTTGGGACAATTCTCTTGTTCTTATTTTCACTGCTGGTGCTTTTTATTCTTTGTTTTTTTTTCTCCTTCCTTCGCCCCCTTGTGTGGTTGTAGGGGAATTATGAGGGAGTTATGTTGGTAAGCACTATCGTCATTTGCAAAATTTAAATTGCATTTTTATTATCAAAATATTATGCTTCTAGTTTTTCTTCCTTTGGGGGTGATTTCTCTCAAAAAGTTTCCCTGTGAGCTTAAAGCTCTATAGGTTATATGTATGTATGTATGGAGAATACAGGCTGGATTAACATGGCAGAGATTTATTTCTTTAGTAAATTGCTCTGTCTTGTGATTGCTATTGCGTAAGGAGACAGCATTAAGGAAAAATTGTTGGCTGTGTGCCAGTAAATAATATCACTATAAGATTAAATTAAATAACTTGAAAATTTATTATGATTTTTCTTTAAAAAATATACGAAAGAAAACTTCAAGAAATGTCTTCTTATTGTAAATTTTCAGACTACAGAATTTTTGGCAGGATTCAAAAATTACATTTTAGTCAACGAAAGAAAATTCTCTGAATTTGTTGATAAAGCAATAAAAGTTTGATTTATTTTTTTTTTGGGAAAAATTTTCAAGGAAAAATCTCTATTCTTCACTGAATTCGAGTGAATTGAAAGGATTCAAAGCCATATTTGCAACATGTCTAATGTGTGAAGGCACTTGCCAGAAAGAATAAAGTTCTTGTTCTAGAAAAGCCATTGAAAAAGCTGTCTTACTTTTCATGCAACCTTTTCTTGCGGATGGAGAAACTTATAAAAAATGTTAATGCGGTGCTGAGTTTTTTTTTCTCCACCCCAACTATACATAATTTCAAATCCCACCCAAACACTTAACCTAGAAAAAATCTCCCAAAAAAATCCAACTACTCCCAGGATTCTTAGTGGAGTGTATAAGTTGTCAAAAAGTGTACATATATAGGGAAAATACGGTAGGAGATAGCAGCAGCAGCAGCTATATGGAGCGAGTAGTGGGTGGAGGGTACTACAGAAAAAGGCGGAAGATGACGAGGAAGCTCTCAGAGAAAATCTTGTAAATGAAAATAGTGTGTGGAAATAAAATGGATAATTTATTCAATATACTACGAGAATTAGGTTGAGACGCTATCGCACCAAAAAGACAGTTTAGTTTGTGAAAAGTACATTTTCTTTTATGTGTTCTCCCCTTCCTGCTGGCATTTTCCCCATATGGTTTGTTATTACCTTTCCTGAGGAATTCCCGCATTTTCTCCCATAAATGGTAAGAAATGCAAAAAGCTCCATTTCTTTCACATTCACCACTCTCTCCTTAGCTGATAATGTTATTTTAACTTTTCAAATATTTCCGTTTTCAATGCCCCCCACATACATACAATCGTTCACTGTGTTTTCCACATTTTCCACGAACAAATTGAGAAAGCAAACAGTCAGCTCTTTTTTTTCTCTTTCTCCACCCCCAACTTCCCTGCTATGCACAAGTTTGGGCACAACGGGCACAACTCTTGGTGAGAAAATCCCATTAGGTGTATGTTTGGTGGAAATTCGCAATCATAGGGTTTAGTTTATGGAAACATATATAGTAGGTATGTAGTAGGTACTAAATTATGGGGCGATTTCTTTTCCTCTCTGCCAATATATGTATTTCACTTAGCGCACAGTAATCGACTTTATATGTAATTTTCGTTCTCATATGATGTGAGGAGTAACCCCCATTGAATGGCATGCAATTAAAAGTATAGCTCAACCACATTCTATTTACTCTCATACTTAAAACAATATGTGGTGGTGTACTTAACAATGTGCAAGCACCATTTTCCACATTTAAGCATGAAAGAGTGGCGAAATATGTGGGGAAAAAGGAATTGGTGAAAACAATGAATGAAAATGGCAAATTCAGCTCTAGCTTTAGCGGAAAATCTGTCCATTTTCCTTCCCAAAACACCACACGATACATCTTCAATTATTAAATGCTTGACTCTTGAGCTGTGAGATAGAGAGAGAAAGAGTGGGATAAGGGTGTGAAAATTTCATGAAAATACTGCAAAGTTTCCCTCCCTCACCCAGGGGGTGATGAGGGGATGGAGACAAATAAACCCCCACATATATACGTGAAAACATTCAATAATTTCCTGGTGTGGAGGTAAATGTGAACTCCACACGCTATTTAATAAATCATTTAGCAGTGAAACTTTTATGAGGTGAAAAGGACTCCTCAATTACGCTAATCGAAAAAGGAAACGGGAATTTCCTCGACACGATTTGTCACAAGATCTCTATTGAGTCTCGCGCAATCGATATTGGCAAAGAATTGCAAATGAGTTTTGGCTTTGGTATCTTCCCCTAACATTCCGCCCTCGTATCCATCGTTAAAGAATAAGCATTTTATCCCTGCTCCTGATGAACTAATCTCACATGCAAGCACAGGAAGACAAGCACAATTGAACAAGGGGTGTTTATCTGTCGAATATTTTGATTTTTTTTGAGGAATCGTTTCAATATTTGCAAATGGTCTGAATTTTTCCTTCAGATAGATTTGTTAACCGAATTAGGTTTAAATCTAATAACCTTTTAGATTTCAATTTAGAATATTTTAATCTTGAATTAAGCATTTTTTTTACAAAGCTTTTTCTCAACAAACTAAATCTCTCTTTAGGACTAAAATCAAAAACTTTGTTTCGGATTAAATAGACTATTTTCAGGCTTGAGTTTAGTACTTTTTATGCTTAAATTTAGTACATTTCTGACTAAAAATAAATATTTCTTCTTTTTGTTCCTTAATCTGTATCTTTTATGACTTAAAAAGGTAAAATAATGTATTTTAATTTTCTTTTTCGAATAATCCGAATATTTCCCAAGAATCGAATATTTTTCATTCAGCTAAACACCCCTTGAATTTGAACAATTTAATAAATCTAACTTAATTCAGTTGCAAACGAAACATATAACAAAGAAAATTGTATATAAACTTCAATTGCAAGCATCGAGACAAATTCATTAAGTGTGTATACACAAGTTATACATGCAACATTGTTATAGCTAATTTTCCATGTACTATCCATTTAATCTCTTTCATTCCTTCCATTGTAAAATGCTCGTGCAATACTTCTGCAGCCCCGGAAGCATATTAATTTGCGAGAAAATGCGCAAATTTTTTTTTTTTTTTTTTTTTTTTTTTTATCTCCACTGTTTGCACTTCTGTGTTAAACACATTTGAACTTTTTGTGTCTTTTCCTCTCAAACCACAAATTATAATGATAATTTGGAATTTAAGAGGGGCGCGCCATGTGGGATCCACTGAGCCCACAACACTTTGAGTCATCTATTGTTCACTATAAAGATCACATGGCCACTTCTTCTTAAGTCTTCTTTCACTTTTGTCTCTCTGCAAAATATCTCTCTTCACTGACTGATTTGGGTGCAAGTTTAGTCTTTCTTTGTACTTTTCACTATATGTTCTAATTGCTTCTTTCACTGAGGGCACTTCTAAATCACGTCTCAAAAGTTCGTTTGGAACGTAGTAGGGGGCATTCACAATTTGTCTCAGCGTTTTGCTTTGGAACCTCTCGAGGATATCAACACTAGAGGAGCACGCCGATCCCCAGAGCTGGCAGCCATAACTCCATATTGGCACTATCACAGTTTTGTAGAGCAAATTGTTTTAAAATTTAAAAGAAAAAATATTTATTTCATTTCTTTACATATTTTACAGATTTTTTTTTATAAAAAAAAAAGAAAAAGAAGATATCAAATACCGTTATATTATGTATAATAGGTAGATGGTATATATTTGATTGTAGGTTTTGGTTTCTGAATGAAATATGAACATTGAGAAGAAAACAACTAAACATTAATCTTTTCATAGAGTGAGAGTATATAATATTGAATCATTTGATGTCTTTGTTCCAAAGAAAGCATTGTTCTTTCACTGGTGGAGGATTCAAACATCAAAACACCCCTGAAGTATATCATTTTGCCTGTCAATCATCCCTTTGAATCAAAATCCCGGAAAATGTTGCTCTTAAGAGGAGTTCTTATAGCCAACATTTTCCAGGTACATCGCTCTGCCAAACATTAAACCGTCCCCCACCTTGTAGGTATTAAAGGGACCATTGAAAATTAAGTAGATTCAATTCAGGATCCCTCTACCACCGACATGATGATTATGCCAATTTAATTTGGTAGAAAACAAAAGTCGGAAAGTATATAAAATGGTTTGTTTGCCATGAGAAAAAGGAGAAAACTAAAAATGAGTTCACCTGGAAGAGTTTTAGGAATTAAATGAGAGAAGTTCCTCTCACTGTGAAATACGTGATCTTCTCCAACTATTGCGTAATTGTATCAGCTTTGTAAATTTGCAAACCTAGCGATAGAAAAGTTTCAACTCTAAATTGAGAGACTTCCTCCGTTCCGTTGAATGCTATGTACAGTGAGAGTTTTCCATGCTACATATAGTTTCAAATATTTGATGAATATCTCACATAAAGTCTTAATCACAGAAAATACGCTTGAATTGTACTTTTCGCATTAGTTTATTGATAATCCTCTTTAGTAGAAGCACTACTGTGTGTATAGAGCTCATTGGTGGTGGAGCAAATGCTGAAGAACTGTGGTGGAGTAATTAAATCAATACATCCACTGAGGTCATCAAACTTCGCCTCTAACGACTTGACATCTGACAATCAAGCTTGTGGTTACTTTAAAAACTTAGCTTGTGTGTAATTAATTTTGAGAAGTGAAAGAGGTGCTGAAGTACCCTTTGATATGGGTTTAGGCGAAGTCATCAACTATTGACGATAAGGTAGAAAATAGATTTATTTTTCAAAATAGAAAATGTTTAGAAAATTCTTTAGAAAAGAGACTGAGATCAATCAGGCAAAAGCTTACGGAAAAGCTCGTCGAAATGCTTTTGCTGCACTGAATATAATATAGTTGGTATACATAGTTTATTTGAGAGAAAGTTGTGAAGCAGAAAGTTAAGTAAAACACTGTCCTATTCAGGATTTCGCCTCATACCAGGTGTTGCAATAGAAATAATTTTACTCAAACTTGACCACCCATTTCCTCACATTTCAAACTAATAATACAAACTTTAATTTAACATTTAATTTTGAAATTAAATTAATTACTCCAACTATTGTTATATATCTATAATCTTTCACACGGCTTTGTATTTCATAATTAAATCCTGAAGTGTTTTATAAATTAATTAATTTGAGGAATATTGGAATGTCTAAATAATTATATTTTGCAAAACAATTGTTTAGGAATGATGTTGTTGTGAATTATGTCCAATGCATCCATTGCATTAAATACATAATGTAGTAGGATTATTGGTGAATAGATTAATAGGATCATTGTCGTGATAATTTTATCTATCGTGTTGTCAGATGGGCATTGAGGAGGAAAAGTCAAATTAAATGACAGTGTAATTAGTAGAAAGTAATTGACACAATTTACATACACAGAAAATAAAAGTTCGTAGCATTGTTCGTCAAATTTCGTGAAAGGTTCGTAACTCCAATGCTTTTACATAGGAAAATTCACCTCCAGGTTCGTATAATGGGGTCTCACTCCCAGGGAGGTTAACCCCATTTTACGAACCTGGAGGTTAATTTTCCCATGTAAAAGCATTGGAGTTACGAACTTTTCAAGAAATTTGACGAACAATGCTACGAACTTTTATTTTCTGTGTACCTATACCTTCCCATTAATTAAATAAATGAGTAAGATAATAATATTCTTTATTTGAATGATAAAAAAAGGAGTTTATTCCATGCCGTATGGAAAAATCTCTCATTCGGGAGAAGACGCGATTATTTTTGTAAACGATTAAATAAAGAATAAGAATTATTCAAAATAACTTTGCATTTTTTTTCCACTTGGAATAACTAGGAAAAACTAGAAAAAATTTTCTTAAAAATTAAGCACTATGACGTCGCTGTTTTATATTTTTAATTATAAACTTATGAAAAATCATGCAAATGTTTTGTCAGTTATTTTTGAAAAGCTATTTTTAAGCTGTGTATCAAATAAGAATAAAAATTATTCAATTAATTCAGTACAATCGAGATAACTCTATGTAGTATAAGATAGTATATAGATTAGAATAGGATATCTATCTATATCCTAATAGAAAGGATTCGAATAATGGCTAATTATATATTCAAGAATAGAAATTGTTCTAAATACAAAAGATGCCTCTCACAATAAGCTGGTAATCGAGTGGGTACCAGGGAAACTTTGACTTTGTACTGTGCCCCTCTATACCCTATTTGAATTAATAATTAATTAAATTCCGTTCACACCTTTGATTGGGATTTTTGTAATTAAATTTGTTGCTTTAATATAATTGAGTAAAATTTGGTTTTCCTTTAAAGAACAAAATGATCTAACATTCTAATTTTAAATATCATTAAGATTTCATTTAAATATTTTAATATATTTCAATTATTTTACAATGTCTGAAAAAATATTTTGCAATTATTTTGCAAATGTTTCTACTAAAACTCATCTCTAGAATTTTTTTGTAACATTACATACCAAATTTATTTGTGGGAAAAACCAAATTCCAGCACAAAAGAATTAAACAAAAAATATTTCTACAAATTCCACTATTAAATATTTATTTCTGATATTCAATAAATTCGATTGAAATGTGACCCAAACGGCTGCAACTAACAAAATATTTCCCACATAAACTATAGGGATAGTTATGTACAAATAGGACTGATTGCGAATTCGCAATCTATAACAAAACAAAATTTAAAAAAATATATATATAAGCTAATTGTTTATTTGAACGTTGAAATTCGTGTGAATAAAATGGGAATGGTGGTGCTTTATATATTTTTCAACACAATTTTAAATGTTGTGAAAGCTTTTACATGCTTTTGTGGTGTAAAATATTTATTTTCTCATGGAAAAGTGCTGTAAATCTGCAAAATAAGTTCTCTTAATGCCACCCCAAGATTGTCTCAGCGTCTTATAATTGCTATTTTTGCGCATTTTGCTGTCCTTGGGGGCTAGAGAAAACCCATAATATAAGCAAAAGTGCTTCAGCAGATTTCCTTATGAGACAATTTTTTTCCTCTCGTCGTCTTTAAAATCTCTCTCCCTCTCTCTCTCTTTGGCGGCGCTTTGGGATCGGATATTTGAATCTCAAATTTCTCCCTCCACCCCGAGAGAACCCCCTTTCGCTGAAGCACTAGAAAGTTTATGATTGTAGAAACTCCTTGAAAAACCTCTCGGGGTTTGGTAAGCAAGGAATTTCTGGCTTGTATTGATTTTATACTTTTATCATGTTACAACACTCATACCACTTAAACACCGCGTGGATCACATATTTATTTATGCTCCCTCCTTACCCATTGTATCAAGGTCTTTCGGGGAAGGGAGGCGACGGGATGGGGGAGGGTTGGGGGTAGCTTGATGGAAAGAAATCACTAAATTATTCAATTGATTGATGACGTTTCACTGGAAATTCCTTCAAAGCACCAACCAAGGAGGATCTCGTGCCAATAAAATTAAAGCTCACCAGAGATATATACGGTGAGCTGACGGATTTTCCATGGGATGAGGGAGCTTTTTTCCCGCCCCTTTCCGGGTGGCCTGCGTATATATTTTTTTCCATCCCTGAGAGAGTGGTTCTTGCAAAAAGGATGAACAGGAGTGGGACAACAATAAGAACAACAAAAAAGTTCCTGATACTTTTGTTTTGGTAAACACTACGAAATCATTTATATTGAAAACTTTTCTTTGATGACCAATAGAAATGCAATAATCTTGAATTCGGGATAAGTTTTTTTTTGTTCTTCTTTGGAAGTTTCGGGGACTAGGCGCCTCCACTGCTGGTCCAGTGTTTTTTTTTATTGCGGCACCGTATGATTACTATATACAGAGAAATGTTCCGAGAGGGTTTTCCGGGGGTATTGTTGTACGTACATATATATGAAATCCCATAGGTACCCAGGGCTTTCCGTAGCAGCTTTGGGGATGATGGGAAACAAAAGCAGAGAAAAAGTAAGGCACCCACACACACATTATTCCCGAAGGTGCAATACTTTTCGCAGAGCTTTAAAAGCCAAATTGAAAAGAACTTCCCTCATTGCGGGATGGGTGGAATGGGTAAATATTGCTGGGGATGCTTAATCGCTTTGTTTGGTGCCGCAGAGGAGGGAAAAAGGATTGAAAAATTACTTTCCCATCAACTTTCTCCACCTCTCAATTGTTTGGGATTTATGCCGTGGATTGCGGGGGTTTGACGGGGTTTTCTCATGGTATATACATCCGACAATGGAAGCTCCCCCCCCCCCCCTACGTAGACGAGAGTGCGGATGGGTGCGGGAAATGTGATGAGGATTGCAAATGAAAATCCGACAGCAAAAGAATGTGTTAATTGAAAATTCTTTAGCATTTATTCTTACATATTTTTTATCCAGGCGCGTCGGCTTTTTGGGTGGGTGCTAAGTACCACTCCTCGTTAAACTTGAGGTATCATTAATCCAAATTTGATTTGCATAATCGTTATTTGGAATTAAAGTATAAGCTTTTGTCACAGTTTCACTCAATTATCCTCCTATGTGCACCACTCTTCTTCCACGACTTATCACGGAGACTGTTTACCCCCACGGGGAGGCGCGCAAGTACAAGGGGTGGGATAACAATTTATATATTTTGCTGCTAACACTGAGACCCCTTAGCTTACACGGATACAGTGCTGAGGCGCCGCTTTATGGCACTCACATAATTTAATAAACGACCGAATATGAAAAACTCTATTAACTTTAGTACTTTTGCACTTTGTGGGTGGTTCTTTGCTGCTCTGGAGCAATCTCCAAATTACCTCCCCCGCAAATTGAGTCAATTCCGTGCAGTTGTGCACAATGTTGTATATTTATGTGGCAGTCCGCTTTTCTCTTTTTTATTTCAGCAGCAGCGGGTTAATCCTCCACTCAGAGTTATTTTTTTGGGCACAGAATCACAAATTGGCACAAATTGGAACGGAAAGTAAAACGGAAAACATCAAATAAGTGAAAAAAGAGTTCTTGTGGCGTTGTCTCGCGCTGCGAAAATTTCCACACATTGAGACGCAGAGAGATGCTTTGGAACTAGTCGGGTGAGCTGAGATTCGGTCCGAAGGGAGCTCTTGCGGTCTCTATAGTTGTTTTTTTTTTCTATGCGGGGGGGGGATGCTTTCGAGTGCGCCGGTCCGATAGAGACGCCAATTTTCTCATTGACGGGAAAATTCGCAAACACACATCCTTCCGACCCTTCTCCTTCTTCTCCGTGTATATACATATATAGAGTATGATACGTAGCACACAGCATCCCCTGCGGCGGTAGGGCGAGGGAGTTTTCCCCAAAAATTTTTGCCACTCACTGAGATGTAGGGGGAGGACAGCTCATGCGATATTACCATAATATTGGGGTTTCGTACCCAACAACACACTCCACAGTGCCAATTTTCCAACGGTGCCTTCGTTCTTTTACCATGGCACCATCCACTTCTTCTCCAAGGTGTCACCTCATGAATTCCCACATACACACACCACCATCCCTGCCTCAAACTCACCAGCCCACCCACCAACCCCATACTCCCCCATCCGAAATTCCAAACCAGGATCTCGTCTGAGTACCTCCTTGAAATATATCCACCCACAGTGTCACCGAGAGAACATCGCCCCGAAAATGCTGCCGATATGGGGAAGCATAGTGTCAGTGGCCATACATAACATGCGTTCATAAATAAAATTGATGTATTAATTCAAGGGGGACACAAGGACTTAATTACGCCTTTAATGAAGTCATTCGGATCATTTAAGAATTTTTCCCTCTAATTTATGAGCATTTTTCCCATATTTTCTATCTCTCCATCCGCTATGTTTCATGCTAGCACCCCCCAACATACCATTTCATACCCCCTTCATCCGTGGGAAAAACAAATTACCGTTTTCATCATTTCCTCTACGTGGAAAATTGTGTAAACTCTCGTGACTTTTTGATAACTTTGTCACGCCATTTGAGAGGACCAAGGTGTGTAAAATATACCATTATTTTCACAAACACTCTGCATTTTCTATGACTTTGCTTTATTTATTCTCACTTTTTTTTTCGTCCTCGCACAGAGGGAGGAATTTTTCATTTGTTGGACTAGGCGGATGTTTTTATAGGAACGACCAGATATTATTTGCAGATCTCATTTTGCCTCTTCTTACACTTGTTTTACCATTGAGGGTTTGTACGTAGGTTACGTTATATATAGCCATAGAAGACAATACACAATTGTTTTATATATATGGATAATGTTTATAAACATTATACAAGTAAATATATAACATTCAATGCGTACATACGCATACGTACGCACGTTATGTTGTTTGAATCATTCTATGGGACTCCGCATAGGTATTTACAACGATTCTTACTACGCATCGGAATTATATGGAGCGTGGGAAGTTTTTGGTAATCTACAGAATTGTGATACAGTAGGAAATTCCTTGGGATTCTTTCAAGGTTATCTGTATTTAAAGATATTTTTTTTATTAATTTAAAACATTCCTACACACGAGCCTAAAAACATAGAATAATAAGGAAGCTAGGATAGAAATTCCTTATGGAAGTATCAGCCAATGAATCAAAAATTGTTGGCTCTTTTGTACGTTTTAAAGAGAAAAGAGATTCCTTAATATCAGGCAGGGGCGTAGTCAGAAAAGAGTCTTATGCGAAATACATAGAGTAAGTCCCCAGAATGGGTCCGAAATTAGTTTTTAATGGTCACGTTATTTTGGAAACTCGGGTGAACAAAATCGATCAAAAACTGTTTTTTTTTGTGTTAAATCTTAATTCCGAGTATCAGCAATCGTGGCGCTAGTTGTCAAAAATGTGAACAAAGTGATGTGTCACGTGGTACGGTGACGTCACTGAGTACACAGCAAAATGGTATTTTAGCTCGATAGAGTTTCCAAAATAATATAGGAGATCGTCAAAGATTCAAAATAAGTGTGGTCATTTCCCGGAAAAGCACTGGGAAACATTCGAATTTTTCCAAAGAATGTGCAAGTGTATCATCCACTATGTTTATTAATTTCTCAGAGCAATTGTAAAATATTGTAAGAGGTCTCAGATGAAAGCTAGGTGGATGATACATCTACACCTTTTTGGGAAAATTCGTATGTTTCCCAGGGCTTTTCTGGGAAATGATAGTGCTTATTTTGAATTTTTGACCTTTTCAACATTAATTTAAAAACTAATGGTACCATTCTGGGGACTTACTCTATATATCTTGCATAAGATTCTTTGAGGTGTTTTCTATTGCAATAAAATTATCAGATTTTGCCAAATTATGAAATTCTAATGATTTCTACATAACGTTTTTTAACGTCTGACTTCATTTTTTTTAACGTTTAACAATTTTTTCTGTCTTTTGACGTTTCTTTTCTATATTTGTCCTTTTTTCAAACGTTGAATTTTTTTATTATCTGAATGTGAATTTGAATATGAAAATATTTTATTAACTTAAAAAAGAAAAGCTTTAATTTCTTTTAGGGGATTTTTAGACACTTAAACGTCCACCTGATTACTCTCCTAATATCTGTAGAACATTTTGATTTTTTGCGTGAATTTTCCTAATATTTTCATTTAAACACCCCTTGCTTTCCATTTACTTTACATATTTTATTGTATCATTTTATGCATCTAACGTTTTATAAACTAAAAGTCATATCGTACGTTTTTATTGTATCTGAAGTGACTTCTTAATCTCATAAAGGGGATATTTCGTACATTTTATGGCATTACTTGAAATTGCTATAATTTCACACCATTTTTATTACATAATATATAAAAATGGAATTTTGTAATAAAATTTAATTTTGAAATCTTTAAAGCTTTTCTATTCTTCTTCCAACAAATCAATATTTTGCAGCAATTAATAAAGCTCATAAGTATGCGGAGTGTGAGTGGGGGTGAATGTAATAAAATAAACAATTAATTAATCAAAAGTCCTTCACAATTCTTTCACTATACTGTATAATTTTCACATTTTCATGAAAATTAATCGCTTTTGGCGCATTAATTTCGATATCGTCATTGAAATTGAATTGATTTGCATAAGTTGTTTGATTTTAAAAGCTCCCTCACAAAAGCTTCTCTGTGTATGACATTAAAATTACCCCTTAACAAGGTAATTAATCACACACTGACCCAAAAATGTGATGAAAAAGCATTTTCTAAAATGAATTGCGAGTGCTTTTGCGCGCAAGGGAGGAAAAGCTTCGAGGCACGGGTGGGGGTCTGACATGCTCTGGATTTGATATACTGTCCCATCCTCAATCTCGCAGGATCTCTCACATGATATACATGAATATACATACCTACATTATATGTATGTAATGTACTACATGTCTGTGAGACATCAAAAGATTTTTTTAATAGATTCCCCTTGAGGAGGATTCTTTTCTGTGAGTATTTCGGCATATGAAATACCACAACTATTCACAGAAATATAACATGAAAGCTAACTTGGTGGCATACACACACATATGTACAGTACAGCCCAGGTTGCACCATGAAAATATGTAAATAAACTTCCATATGTGGGTATTTTATTGATGTGGTCAAATTGGCTTTCACCGCAGATAAAATATGATTTTCAAAAGCGCCCAACTATCTCTCTTTCTCCCTCATAATTACATACCTACATGACTTTTAGTGGAAAGCAATTAACTTGGATGAAAGACTCGCAAATATTTTCCAGCATAGTTCGTGTGTTATCCCTATGTATACAATTCATGTTTGTTTTACTGTGGAAGTATATATTCTGCATGTGATGGCAAATCAACTTTACACATTATATGTATTTTTATACACAAGAGATTGTTCTAAAATTCTTATATGAGCTTTTAGTATTTTCTATATCTATGAGCTTGAGAAAATCTATATATAGTTATAGCGATTGTGAATCTATAATTTTCATTAAGCAATTAATTAAAACTAAAGTTTCCTCTTCTGCATTCAAATAATTCATTAAAATCAATATGAAGTGACTTTTAATTAAGTTTTCTTCCAAACATTCGTTGTTTATTCAGTAGAGAGAGAGATAGTATTCCCAATTAAATTTTAAGACATTTTGGAGAAATTTAATTGCGTTTATTACGAGTGTATGACTGGTGTATTTTTAAAGGAGGTAACGTCGTATTTTTTCCTTCTCAGTTCAAATAGGATTTTCCAAAGTTTTCCGTTCTCTTCACAGGATTCACCAATAAAAAAATAGTAGAGAAACATTGAAAATTGTGATTTGAACAACTTTTATCGTTAGCTGTATAGAATTCTAATGATATTAGAAGAAACTTTGGGGAAATTTCGTTATTAAGAGGTTTGAAGAAGCTTAAAAATTATGTTTTTTTTTCTTCAAAATTGAGCTTTAGGATATTTTTAATGCAAACATCTCGATATATAAAATAATTCAATAAATATGAAAATTGAGGAGATAAAAAAATTATAAAGAAATCATTAATTTTATTGATGATAAAAATTAATATATAAAAAATTAAGGTCTTAATAAATTCAAGACAAGTTTTATTATTTAAATTTCACAATTTACTCTAAAATGTCCCATAGAAGTCCCATAGAACAAATTGTTAAAATATCCCGGAGGATGTTTCCTACAGAATATGATCTATTTTAAGCCACGAATATGTAAGAGTTTGAAAAGTGAGTTCATTATCCTAAAATAGAATAGCAGAAATTTGAAAAGGGTAACCCACACCAAACTTAATTAAAACAAAATTTATCTAATCAGATAGATATTTAATTTTATAATGAAATAATAAGGGATGGGATGATTTTTATAATACTTTAAATGTATTTGCTTATTCCTTTGTTAAAAAAAAATGAGGAATGTTTTTTGAATGAATTAAATGATTGGAATGATAGGAATTCAAAAAAATCTAATTTTGAAATAGTTTTCGAAATAAACGGGACGCAAAAAAATCTTTGTAAAGAATTAATTAATTAGCTTTCAGAGCCATATTTTACTCAGTTCTTGACTAGATTGACTTTACCTGAAAAACATGAAAATTGCCATAAAGAAAACATTGATACCAAGAAACATAATTAATTAATGAAAATTCTAAAGTATCGATTCGAAATATTCTAAAATGACGTATAAATCCTAGAACAGCTCTTGAGCTTCAAACTTCATTAACAAACCTTTAAATCTTGCGATTTCTCTTTAAATTATGTACACAATAAGTTAGTGTTCATTTGAAATATATTTGGTTTAAGTTTCCCACAATTTTGGGGCGGTAAATGCGACAACCATTTTGAAATTCTCACATAGAGCTCAATATAATATCTTCATTTATTATTTAGGAGGAGTTATCTAACAATGCCTACCACTGATATTATATATGGAAAATATATCTGATGCACGGGATGTATATAAATTTCTGACGATGCAATTTCCACACGAATTTCCCTCAAATTTTCCAAATCAGCGGAATTCTTGTTCAGTGAACGATAAAATTTATATTGCAAGTTTATATATCCTCCGATGTTCTTGTTTTTTTTTGTTCAATGAAATTGGTCAAAATCTAAATAGATCTCTTGGGAAATTTATCTTACAAAGTTAAAAAGAAAATATAAACAAGATACATTGGTAGACTAAGGAATATCTATGGGTTATTTATCACTTTGCTCTAGGAATGAGATGAAGCAGATAATTTATGTAATTGCACAACCTTTAAAATTCAAGTAAAATAAATCCCATGAAATCACCCCATATTTCTCCAACTAGAGGTTTACAGGGTTTTGCCGATATTATAAGTTTTTAGCTTGTTGTAAATTAATGAAAATTTTCCCAATAAAAGTTTATTTAGAGGCAAAACCCAAAAACTTATACGCACCAAAATGAGACCCCGATCGATTTTCCATCCTCTAATCAAATAAATTTTAATCAATTAAAATTTATTTTGCCGCCTCATGTTGATGAAAATTGTAAGCTCACAGTTGGGCTTTTTGTACATACGAAACTTTACGGTCGCCTCCACACCGCTCTGATTGATTCTCCTACACCACTCCGCAGAGCTTTGCCCCCACAGCAGCCGAAAGGCTTCGTCCTTTTTTTTGTGCGCACATGCTGAAGGAATAATTAATACTATATTATCCTAGGAGGGGGTGTATTTTAAGGATATTTGTAATGTAAAAGAGTTTTTTTTGTTACGCTGCATCAAATTCATTCTCGTGCGAGTAAATCCTTGTTGTTGATGCGACCGATAAAGTGTAATGAGATAATTTTTAATGCAATCACCGAGGGGTTAAATACAGCGTGAAAATGCTGGTAGAATAGCGGCGTGGAGCAAAAAAAAAAATAAGGAGATTACTCACCATACAGAGCCCCTCCATACAAAAGCTGCAATGTCCCATGTAATATTAATAATTCATATTTTTCATGTTGATACTGTATATACTTTTCGCAATACATAACGAAGAAGCACTTTTGCTTTGATTTGCTGTATATGTTTATCACACATTCGTGTATCCTCATTGGGTAAATATTTACCCACGAAATATTCCCTCTCTTCTGCGAGGGTGGAGGTTGAACAAAAAAAATTGATTTCCTCCTAAGATCGATATGATCTACGCCACTTCTTCGTACATATAGGGGTTGGAGCTTTGCTGTTGTATATATATGGGAAAGTTTTCATGAGCATGATGCGACTTTAGGGGTGGAGAGAGAGCATTGAATAAACATCCATCAAGAGGTATTTGAGAGCACTATCGTGGAGTTTCATCTCACTCTCGCCAGAATCCACCTAAGAATTTTTGTCATTTACATCTCCCTCGAGCACAAGTGCCACACACTGTGGTGGGTGGGAGTGAAGTGTCCTCGATGTCACTGTGTGAACGACTCGATGTGGGGGTGGGAAATGAGTGACAGAAATTTCCCAGAAAGCGCAAGCGCCATATCAGCGCCGCGGTGGCCTTCTGTGCCAAATCCCAGCATTTGCACAGAGGGCCCCAGGTATCAATAATTACTTTTAACGCCTCCTCGTGTAAAGCTCGTGTGGCAGGAAAAAGGATTTATGTACTGCTGAAATGCGAAAAGTGCAATAAATTTGGCTGCCATTCAGGATAATGGGTAATTGATAAATGGACATTGTATCTGTATGTATGCCCTATAAACACATGATTATGGTGGATGGGTAATAAATGACTCTTTCACGCCCTCCGTGCTCTTCGTTATTTTTTTGTACACTGTACTTACCCCCTTGTTTGCCATTGTTTCGCAAAGGGGGTGCACAGATGGGTGCCGAGAGGGAGGTGAGGTTGGTAAAAAGGGGTGATTGGTATTTCAACCGCTACCCCATCCTTTTGCCTTCATACCCTCATCTGTACACATCCACCCAACCACCACCCCCTCTAAAAAACCATGGGGTGGATGGTTCTCTCTCGGATTTTTTTTCTCCTGCCATTCAACATAGCCCTCCTGAGTGTTCGTTTAATATGATAATTTCCCCTGATTTCTTTTAGCAAAGCGAAATGGGGCGGAGGGTGTGCCTTTTGTGTGCAAACATCACCAACCCCTCGCAATTGGTTTTAAACAAACACGTAATATTATTAAATGTGTCAGATGGGGGATATCTCATGGGACCACAATGGCGCCTCTGATGAAATCTCAACAGCATCTATAATAAATTTATTTCGTGATGAGTTAAATTTTGTAAAATGGGGATTTCATTTCGCGCGCGCAATGTCATTTTACATCATCAACCAAACTCAGTGGGGTTAATGCTGAAATGCAAAGCATCAACCTCTGTGAGGGAACTTTCGGTACCGCACGTTATAGTTGATGTATTTAAATGAAGGTTCATACAACACTTGACTACTAATGAATTGACCTACTTGGTACATCTCCACAGATTTCGGCACTTTATGGTCACTTCTCGTAACTTGGAGTGTGTGGAGTGGTAGGTACTACACTATATATCCCCCGGCATATGTATATAAATTTTCCCTCACTCGACCCCTTAACCAATCATCCTCCTTTTGTGGGTTCAATTGGTGATCAAAAAGCCCCGCATCGCACACATGGGCATGCCAAGTGGAATTTGGGGCTCATTGTAAATTAAAACCACCTTTCTACGGCAACACCAACACCCAAAGATTCATTCCATTGTGAGATAATTAATCCTCCAAGATTAGAATAGATATTAATTGCCACCTAAATAGGGTCACTGTGTATAATAATGGTCTCAATTGACCAAACATCTCCAGGCATCTTTTGCCGCTTTGTGTACACACATTTTAGCATTCAATCCATTTAGCTGGGCCTTCACATTCAATGACTCCATAAGCTCAAGCTCAAAACCCTACTAAAGGATGTAGTACATTGTGGTTGGAAGCTCTGATACACGGATGAGGTATTTTCTCGTAGAAAGGACTCCCTCAATCGTTTATTTATTGGCTGCTTTATCGACAAAAGAGCTTGGATTTCGTCCTTAAATATATTCCGAATGCGTACTCCTTAATTCGTCGGGAAGCTTTTAAAAGCACACTGTTATAAAAGCACGAGATGCCATAAATATATATTCCGTTAGAAGAATTTAAAAAAAAAAGAATAATTGAATTTATTCGAGTTGAGACTGAAAAAATTTAACTGAAAGTTTAAAAATTATTAGGATTATTTTTACATGATAAACATTAATTATTTTCTTTCATCTTGCCCACAGTTTTGGGGTTTTCTCGAATAATATTTCGGATTGCTTTGAATTTCTGCGCGAGTAAATTATTAAACCGATTAACCCTTTCGCGTCCACGTGAAACATTGAAACACGCGCTCTTTTTATCGCGATATTTGTTCTCTGGATGCTTTCAGAGGATTTTTCTCAGTCAGAACGTCTTCTTTTGCCCCTTTTGTATGAATTTTATGTAAATGCGAAAAGGTTAAATCGGCAAAACAGTGAGAAAAAAATTTGCCGGTAATTCGGGTAATTCGGTTAATTCATTCATTGTCTCTGTAACTAATTATTGAATCGAACAATTAATCGATCAAGAGCAAGTTTTGTTGACCAAGATCGATCAATCATTCAAAAAAGTATAACCGTTTAACAGATTAAGCAATTCTGTTTGACTAAAATCAATAAATTCATCGAATGGTTAAACGTTTTGGTTTATCAAAAAATTCTGTTTCACTAAAACCGATTAATTAATTAAATTATTAACCGATTAAGCAATACTGTTTTACAAAAATCTAGTAATTAATTGATTAATCGTTTAACCGATCAAACAATTTTGGAAAAGATCCACAAATTATTCGAAGTAATTAATCAAATTGCTGAGTAATTGACAAAAGACGATTCTCAACCATTAATCGAATTAACCATTAACCAGTCAATACAAGCCAGGGGGATGCCCAACCCCGAGAAATCAGTACTTTTAGTGAGGCAGCAGGTTCTTCCGATCAAAATAAGGGATCAGTTTGCACAATTCCACTTGCAATCGAAAGTACATTTAATTAGCTTTCGATTGATCCCTATCTCACTATCGAAATAACATTATTAATATAAAAAAAGTTAAAGTGTTTCTCGGGAATCGGTCGAGATTGAGCGAGATTCGAGAATTCCTCATACATTTTGTTCAACAAAAAGTGACTTTTCTTCACTGAAAATGAGGTTAAACCATCCCCTTGATACAAGCCCTAAATATTTTAGTAAAAAAAAAGAAAACTAAATAACCACAGATTAGGCAAAGAGGTGCTAATTTTTTAAAACCTTTTTTTCTGAAAATTATCGTATGAGAAAGCAATGACAAAAATACAAAACATCGGAAAGAGTTCGAAATATTCTAATCGTTTTAATGATTTTCTATTTTTTTTTTATTTCAGTTACTTTTTTTTAAACCCCCTTTGTGATTTTAAAAATAAAACTAATAAAATATTTAAAATTTTGAAATAAATTGCTAAATTAAAAAATAGAAACAATTATTTGGTGTTTGCATTGAATGATAAATAGCCACATTTTGCTGGTAGATAAATATATTAGAATTGATTGGAATAAATATCTCTAATATTTCCATGAAATATGTACCTACATTATTTTAAAATGAATGCAAGATTAATGAGAATGAATCAGTCATTCGTATAGTATTGGGGTGAATTTACAATTTATTTTGGCATTAGATTGGTATTGAGGGGGGGGGGGGATTGCATCAAAAGATTAATTAATATATTGTCACATACTGCCTAATTCAGCTTAATACCCCACCATAATAAAATCAACCCATAACCTTGCATAATGAATACACTAATTAAATTTAAAGCAGGTGTAATTACCATCATTTGGTAATGTGTGTGTACAACCATTCCACCGTATACCCAATTTAAATGCATCATTGCACTTTTCGGAATTCGGCGGGGAATGCATTTAAATAATTTTGAACATTCTCTAAAATAATAATTAACTAACCATCTAATTGTCCCGATTTACCAACATTTTCTGTTCTAACTGTTACTATTTTATTTGACAGTTTGAATTTGTTTCATTTTCCCCCTTTGGAAATATTTTATTTCTATTATTGCATCGCTAATTGGTGAAATTATTATTCCAAAGCAATAATTCTGTTTGCAGGTGTCATAAATGCCTTAACGCTTTATTGAACATAAAATATATCGTCTAATTAATTTTGTAAATATGCTACATGCTATATCAAAGTAATTATCACCTGATTACAACAAACAGCCGTTATAGAGAATTACATTTAATATGGGAAAAGTGCTGATGGCTGGACCCAACATTTCCGCAATCAACATTTTACTTTTAGCCCCATGTTCATTAATCCAATAAAAATCCTATTGCGGCGAAATTAGTTGTGAAATATGAGAGAGAAAATGAGACATTATCCACAACATTATCCATTTTAATGGAATAATCTCCTTTCAATTTGAATTGTTGTTTATTAAATTCATGCAAAACTTCTCAATGAAAATAAAAATCAATTGAATGAGAATAAAAAATTCTTATTTATTAATTTTATGGGGATTTATAATATTTCTTTTTTGCTTTATTGTTTAAAGTTTCTTAATCTTATGAATTATTTTGTAAAAAATTAGAATAGATTAAAGAAAGGAATAAAATGTTATTTTGCTCTTTTTCAAAAATGAAAATTTTACAATTCCAAAATAAAAGCATATTTTAAACGGAATCTTTTAATAGAAATTCATTTTATTCAATAAAATCCCATCATGATACTATACGTCTTGTCTTGAAGATATTAAATAACTGCAATCGGTATGATTTATTTATTGTGCTAACTTATAAATAAAACACATTGTAGAATTTATTGCATATAGTGGCTGAAAAAGCAAAAATAGCAATAATGTTGTTCATGGTGAGTTCCTCCTATTTGCGGAATATATGGGTGAATTGATGAGAACAAGAAGAGGCAAGTAGCAGTGAAATATGTCACAGATACAACCCCCGAAGAAATATTATGTAGATTTCTGTGGGACTGCATAATTTTGTCTTTCTTTTTTTTTCTTTCTCTCTCTCTCTTTTAGGACATTGTATTTTCAGCAAAACAACTCGTTCACGATGATTTAGTTTATTGTGGGTATTTTAGCTCACAAAGGAAAAAAAGGGATATGTAGCACAAAATGTTCTCAATGTTTCCACCGATGTTATTCAAATCATGCTGAGGAAATTTAAGAACCCACCATTCACGTGAAACGGAAAAGATTTAAATTTTGTGACTTCATAAATGCACAATAAATTTATGTTATTTATTTACCCCACTGCTATAGCCTTATTATTTCAGCACACACGGGGGGATGGCAAATCATTTTGCTGTTTTGTTCTTTCGTCAGAAGCCACCATGCGAAATTTAGGAGAAAAAAACTCCCAAGACTTAATATGCATATTGTACCGTCAAATATGTTTCATGGAAAATTCCATAAATGAAGGTTATTTAATGCTTAGCAAATAAAATATATGATTTCTTGTTCTTTTGCTCGATATGTTGTAAATGATTGGTAGAGTATTGTACATAGTAATCTTCCACTATGTACAAAGACTACTATTTTACGAGATATAAAAAGATTTCCTTTGAATCCTTGACTGTCCTTGAATTCGAAATTTTCCTTAAAAATTTAATTTTTGAAAGGTTTTCTTTTCAATAAAAAATCATCGTTTTTAGTTTTGTAGTTTTAATGTTTTTTTTTTTTTTTTTTTGAAAACACAGGATGTGATTCGTAGACCTTAGGGAGGGGTGGGAGTAATAATAAAAAAAAAACAGGATGTGATGTAGGAGAATTTTTCACATGAAATTTCAAAAGCTTCCTTCACCCTTCATCAGGTACTTAAAGGAAGTTTAAAATAAAAATATTTTTCCTTATGAATTGAACGCAATGATTAAGAGCAAAAATAAATAATTTAAAATTTCTTTCACTGGTCTTTTTAACAATTTTGCAAAAGGTCTTTAACACCATTAAACAATTGAAGCAAATACCCAAATATAATTAACAATAAGCTCTAAGCATGTGGCAAATGCTTTCAACCTCTTAACATTTTATCTTTAACAAGCACACAAGTTTTCAGTGAAGTTAATTGAACATTAAATATTCATAAGTCTTGTATAGTAGGTATTTTGTTGTTTATATGATGGTTTTAGTCATGCAGTATATGAATCACTGACCACCATTCTCCCATCTAAAACTGTTTTAATTGAAATACTAAACTGAATTGCTGGTATTTGAATTTATTCCGCATACTCTGTGACAAGCTATTGCTGTATGTATTCGCTTTCTTTTGTCCAGAGCACACAAAATATATCAGGTTGGTCTCTACATATATTGTAAATACTCGGGGTGCACAATTTGAATTGATTTTCCACGCGGGGGTAGTCCTATTTATGGATACAAAATCATCATTTTCCATTTGAGGTTGGTGGACCATATAGAGAGAGCACTAAACTATTACACAATCTAATTATAGAATAATTGTATGACCTCTCATCATTGTATGAAAGTGGTTGATTTCGCTTTAGACCCAATGTTCAACATGCTATGCCCATCATCATGCTCCATCGTTAGTTAAATAGCAGTCAATGGGTGGTGGGAGGGCGTAATCGCGAAATTTTACTCTCCAACTAATATGTACCTCCCATTCATTTACAAGCTAATACACACATCGTGTGATTTGAATATGATTAATATGCTATTTGTTACATTTTGTCTAAACTACAGCATTACAGGATCATAGATAGCAATACATATTGCACGATGTAGGTACTTATATGTACGGTACTTAACTCTGTATATATTTAGAGCATCATTCTGGCAATTTTGCTCTATTAGAGAGCCTTCAAAAGTCAAATGGGACATACATAAATACGAACATAAAACTAATGTTTAACTTATTATCATTTAATATTGTATTATGTACATTCTTTGCACTCTATGTCAATCAAATGCCGCATATAAATAGAAAATACATATAATGATTATCCCCATATCAAATATTTCCGGGAAGCTTCCCTAATTTAAATGCAATATTATATGTACTCAATGTCATAATTTACTGTCATGGATTCACTTTAAAATTTCATACATTTCCCACCTAATCATTAAAAATGGTATAAGCGGAATTTTATAAATAATTTATTTGAATATTGCTGCCCTTGGAAAATATATTTGTAAATTCATGAAGCAGCTATTTTTGTGCCATTAAAACACATAATTATTTCTATGTCTAACAAGTGACCTCATTGTAATGTCCAATCAATTTAAATGTTACGGTTGCAAAATTTAAATATTCTCCAAAACGCCTTCAACGGCGTTTCCGCCGTTGATGAGCAGTGCCATGATCTCCCGGACTCCCCAGCCACAGTCTGGAGTTAGTCTCCCCCGTGATGTACAGTGTGTTGGTCGCGTGTGTTGTTGTGTGTCTTTATTTTCAGAAAAAATATAAAAGTGTCTAAGGAGCCTGAAGGACGAAGGATCCTCCCAAGGAACATCAGCAGGCAGCACAGCAGCATCATCGCAACAAAATTAAAGGCAAGTTGCCCCATAAAGTCCACTTTAACAAATTGGCGCCCAACTTTGGCTCTACGCCACGCGGATTTTTCTCATGTCTAAAAATTAAAATTTTCCTTTAAAAATTAAATCTATTAAAGTTAATTAGTGTTCAGTTTAAAGTTCAATATAAAATCCGCTAAATTTATTTTTCTCGAATTTTTTCTAATTAATAAAAGTGATTTTTTGCAATTTTTTTCAAGCCCACACGTGGTGTTTGAAAATTTCGGGAAAATTTCAGTGATTTTCTTTGATGCATTTTCTCTTAAAAATAAATTTATTCAATTTTTTTTTCACTTTAAATTAAATTCATTCGCGATTTTCTTTTCTTTTTATGAGATTTTCAAGATTTTTTTTTTTTTTTTCGTAATTTTTTTTTTATCTTTGAGTGGCGAGTGGGCGGTTTGCCTTTGGTTTTTGTGAGGAAAATATTTTTTTTGAGCGGCACTAGCGACCACTGTCTTATTTTTTCTATTTCCCCTTTCCTTGTAGTAAAATTTTTGTGAAAAATGGAGGGTTGGATGGTGCAAGTTTTGACACCAGATGAATTGGATTGGGAGTTCACTGCGAGGGGCTTCGACTGTGCAAATTGGACAGTTGATAAATGTCGCGAATTTTTAATTACATTATTGCAAGAAGGTAGATTGCCTGAACCTATTGAGGGTAATCTTGGTGAAGTTTGTGATCAAGCGACTAAATTGTGTAAAGAAATCAGTGATGATATAAAGAATAATGCTTTGACTCGGGGCTCATATAATAATTATTTGGCCAAATTAAAACATATTGAGAATAAAGTCACATTTACATCTGATGCAAGAGACCCGAAACGCATTAGTGCAAATAGAGTGTTAAAAGAGTTACTTGCTGCAAAAAACGCTTTAAAACAAAATTTCACACATGAAAAATCCCCAAATTTATTCGCTGCCCAATCCAATGGTGCTCAAATACCACCAAATGAAAGTGATGCGACTTTTTCTATGGCCACCAATTCGACGGTGGAGGTGCATGATAAGGGTACATCAAAACCCACATATACAAGCGCATCAACTGCTGCGAATGTTGAGCCAATTTTTTGTTTCTCAAATAATAATCTCAATGTTAATCCTCATTTGGAGGTACAGGGTAACCATTCCCCAAGCAATCAAATGAATTATGCCGATGCATTAAAGAGATACGATGGAATTATTCAAGATTTGGCAAACATGATGAATTTGTTAAGTACAAAATTAGATAATTTTCAACAACGCAGTGCTCAAAATTCGTTTGTGGAACACCCTGTAGCATCTTCGAAAGCAAATCCCGTTGGTCCCAGAAGAAATCTTTCTTTTGAACCCCCTTTGTTGAGACAGGACCCTATGCCCCCTTGTCAGTCCACTCCGAATTCTTCTATTGGAGGTCGTCGATTGAAACCTCTGCATGTTAAGGATTGGAATCTGAGCTTTTCAGGAGATAGAAGAGGAAAAAAGGCACGGATTTTCCTCAAGGAAGTTCAAAGGATGGCAATGATTCAAGGAATTTCGCTGGAAGAAGTACAATGGAGCATGAGATTTATGCTAAGTGGTGGAGCATTGACGTGGTACGATTCATATTCACATGTGTTGCTGAACTGCACTTGGGAACAATTCAGTGTACGGTTTTTAAATGCCTTCTATGATAGTGAATCAGACTTTTCTGTGCGCAAAAGAATTGAGGAGAGAAAACAGGGGCAGAATGAGAATGTGGAGGTGTTTGTGGCGGCAATGTTGAGTTTATTTGAGGAGTTAGAAGGTGATTTATCAGAAGTGGAAAAAGTGAGATTAATTCGCCGAAATTTGCACTCGAGCTTGAGAAATGCACTTTTACTTGTGGAAATTCACAGTGTGGAAGAGCTTTGTGAAAAACTAAAGCTGGTGGAACGCAACCGATCGTACGCGTATACAGAACGACGTGAAGTGAATGCGATTTCTGCTAGTGCTCGCAGTGGTAACGGTGGTGCAATACCAAAACGTTCCTCGAATAATCGTCGAAATTCAGCCGCAAGTAATTCAACGAATGCCAGTTCTTCACGTGATTCTGCCAATGTGAGTGATTCTAGTGATACAAATGTGCAAGGATCTTCGCGAGGTGATGAAGGTGAAAATACCAGTGGAGTGTGCATATTTTGTAAAAAGTCTGGGCATAAAATCCGTGCATGTATGTTTCGACCACGTGTATGTTGCTTTAAGTGCTGTAAACCGGGAGTGATAACCCGTACGTGCCCCAACTGTAGTGCTTCGGGAAACGAACAGTCGACTCATTGAATGCTACATCCGAAGTCGAAAACAATTTAATAGAACTAAATGAAGCTTTTGAAAGCTCCCCTCACGAAAATAATGTGAATGATAATGTGAGTGTGGTGAATGATTTAATTGATATTACGTTTGAAAGTGATGAAATTGAATGTGAAGAAGTTAGTGTCCCTAATGAAGTTATATCTGTGGATCAAATATTGTGTGGTGAAGAAAATGTGGATGAAATTATTGAAGTTCCGGTGTTTCAAAAGTTTGAAGGTGATCCTAGACCGCATTTAAAGGTGAAAATATTTAATATTGAGATCATTGGACTTATGGATAGCGGTGCTAGTTGCACAGTGTTGGGAGAAGGTTCCGAGAAACTACTGGCAGATTTAGGATTAATCCCTAGAACATCTACAGGAGTGATTACAGTCGCCGATGGAAATTGCCAAAGGAGTGTTGGGTCAGTAGATATTCCCATTACATACAACGAAATTACTCAATTAATCACCGTTCTTGTTGTTCCTGGAATTCGAAATTTATTAACACTAGGAATGAATTTTTGGGATAAATTTGGATTTACGCCAGCCTTGATAAATTCCTTACAGGTGGAAAGCTCTCTTACGTCATTTATACCATTGTGTGCGGAAGATAGGGCGAAATTAGATGAGGTCATCAATACATTTCTCGTCACTACGCCGGAGTTCTTCGGATGTACGCAGGTGTTACAACATAAGATTGACACAGGAGATTCTGCACCAGTGCGGCGTAATGCAAGACCGGTCCCGTACCATTTAATGCCACTGGTGGATAAGGAAATTGAGAGGCTGGTGAATAGAAAAGTTCTTCGGGAATGTCCAGAAAGTCCATGGCTTAATCCTGTACAAGTTGTGGTGAAAAAGTCCGGTGCAGTGCGTTTATGTTTGGATGGACGTTGGCTCAATAAAGTGACTGTTCGTGATTCATATCCTATACCACATATTGAAGGAATAATCAACCGTTTGGAAACATTTAAGTATTTGAGTTCGATTGATCTCAGTGACGCCTTTCTACAAATACCATTGGAGGAGAATTCGCAATTAAAAACAGCGTTTGCAATTCCGGGGAGGAAGATGTATTGTTATATGCGGATGCCCTTCGGATTAATGAATTCACCTATGACGATGGCGCGTCTTATGAATATAGTGATTGGTACGGATCTTGAACCCAAGGTATTTTGTTTCTTAGACGACATAATTGTGGCAACGATGGATTTTGAATCACATTTGGAAGTTTTGCAGGAAGTTTCGGAACGTCTTCGTAAGGCCAACTTAACTATCAACGTGGAGAAATCTCAATTTTGTGCGGATCGATTGGAATATCTTGGATACACCTTAAGTCCGGAAGGTATTGGCACCAATGATTTTAAGGTCTCGGCGATCATCAATCTTCCAGTTCCACGTACCGTCACCCAATTAAGACAAATTTTGGGAATGATTGGATGGTTCCGACGATTTTTGCCTTCATATGCGACGTTTTCTAAACCCTTAACGGATCTTTTAAAAGGAAAAGGAAAAACTGGAGGAATAATATGGACTCCAGAGGCGGATGAAGCATTTGGTAAGCTAAAGGAATTGCTAACTACAGCCCCAATTTTAAAACTCCCCGATTATTCGAAACCCTTTATTGTTAGGTCGGATGCGAGTGATGTAGGTGCTGGAGGTATGTTGATTCAAGAAGAGGATGGTCAAGAGAAGGTAATCTGTTATGTTTCTAAGAAATTTACTGACGCTGAACAGGGTTATCATACGACTGAGAAAGAAGCTTACGGTTGTCTTATTTGCTTACGCAGGTTCGCTCCCTTCCTTTTGTATAAGAAGTTTCGGTTGGAAACAGATCACTCGTCGTTGGTATATATTTTGAAACAAAAGGAGGCAAAGGGTCGTATTGGAAGATGGATCATGGAATTTCAACAGTATGATTTTGAGATTGCCCACCGACCTGGTCGAGAATTGGTAGTGCCGGATGCCCTGTCTAGAAATGTGGCTTCAATAGCGGCGATGGAAGACAAATGGTACGATGAGACGAAGCAAGGCGTTGAAAAGGAGCCTGATAAGTTTCCTGAATTCAAGATAGAAGACGGCAATTTATTCAAACACTGTAGAGTTGTTAGTCCATTAAAGACAACGAGCTTCAAGTGGAAATGTTGCGTTCGTCGTTCTGAGGTGAAGGATCTTATTCAGAAATATCACGATTCTCCAAATGCAGCTCATCTTGGATTTGCTAAAACTTACAGACGCATAAGCGGTAGGTTTTATTGGCCGTCCATGAGAACTGATGTGAGGAATTATCTTAAGAAATGTGAAGTGTGCAAAGCAGTAAAATCTCCAAATATCACGCTAACTCCGCCAATGGGATCTCATGTGAGTGCTTCACGACCATGGGAGCATATCGCTATGGATTTTGTGGGCCCATTAACCAAGAGTTCTCAGGGATATCGTCAACTGTTGGTCATCATAGACAGGTGCACTAAATTTGTTCTTCTGTATCCACTAAGAAATGCTACAACTACCACAGTAATTAAAGTTTTGTCCACGTACGTATTTCCGATTTTTGGCATCCCACGAGTGGTTTTTAGCGACAACGTAGAGCATACATCGAAAAGAAGCATTCAGATTGGCCCAAATATTTGTCGGAAATAGGTATGGCTATGAGGTCCTCTATCCATGAGTCTGCTCAGTATACCCCTTATTTCTTAAATTTTGGTCAAGAGATGATTGTTAATAGTGAGGAATATGCGATCGAAGATGCTAATAATCCACCCTCCATTGATGAAAGACTGAAGGCTTTGAAATTAGCAAGGGACGATGCTAAAAATAGATTAAGAATAAGTCATGATAATTCGCGAAAGAGATATAATTTGAGAGCACGTCCTAATAAATTTAATGTCGGGGATGTTGTCTATCGGAGATCATTTGCTCTGTCAGATGCTTCCAAAGGGATACAAGCTAAATTTTGTCCATGGATAAAGTGTAAAATTATTGCTTGCAAAGGTCAAACTTATGAATTAGAGGATGTTCAAACTAAAAGAAAAGGCACTTTCCATGGTAAAGATATTAAGCCTGGTTAATATATCAATTTCTTTTTCTCTATTTTTCTTGAGTACAGGCAAAATATTTTTTTTTAACTGTTTTTTTTTTCTTTTTGGGAATATGGGTGTATATAATCTCATTATTTCATAATCCTCTATAAAGTTGATAAATTTATATATTAAAAAAATATTTTTGCAATTAAAATCATTATGCTGAGATTCGCAACCTAATTTTTTGATATTTAAGAAGCCGAATTCTTTTGCTATAAAATTAAAAAGTTGAATGATCAAGTTTGTATAGTCTTTTACGATTTCTTAAGGGGTAACTTCAAAGGACAGAATCAATAGATTTTCTTTGTAAGTAAATAAAAAATCCTTTCAATGTTGGGAATACAACCGTATGTTGTTCCATTATTGAGGATCATACTCCACATACACTCGAGATGAGACTTTCTAGTCGAGTGATTAACTTTAACTGTCCATGAGATCTTTTTGTAGAAGACTAGTAAGAAATTTCTGAATCTCGTCCTCTCAATTGGCCAACCTTTGTGCAATTTGCAAGTTGGTCAGTCTTACTTGGAGAGAGAATGAATTTCAATATGTGTCGTCTATCTTTTTCTATGGCAGTTGAACATAAAGAAATCGTAGATCATGAGACAATTTGCAATTTTTGAAAAATTATTATATGTTCTGATGAATCGAGCTTGAAGCTTTGGACTTTGTGATCACAATAACTCGTCAGATTTTAAAGGGCTTGCTTTATCGACTGCGACACCGATGAGTCGCCATTGTTGCGTTATTGGGAAGCGTCGTAAATCGTCGATGGGGTTTCTCTTTGCCCTTCTGGCTTTCTCTTTACCCATAAGAATTGTAAAACTATTGTAAATGGCGTTTCCATTGCGTACCAATTCCGCGGTGTAAATTTTTGGGTTGACGATGTACAACAGGTTTGGCGAGGGTTTTTGAGAGCAAGGAAGAAAGTCGGACTGTAAGATTCTGCTGAACATGATTAATTTATATTTTAGTCTCATTAATTTGATTTACTAGTAAAAATTTAACTTTATGTTCCGTATAAATAATTAAAATAATAATATTAAATAGACACATATCCAAGTAAGATTTTCTTTCATAGTTTTGGTTTTGGTTTTTCTTAAGTTAGTAGTATAGAGGACGGGTAAGAGATTTTTCTTTTTCTTTTTATTGTTTTTTCTTTTTCTTTGTCGGCTTGGTGGAGTATGTTACGGTTGCAAAATTTAAATATTCTCCAAAACGCCTTCAACGGCGTTTCCGCCGTTGATGAGCAGTGCCATGATCTCCCGGACTCCCCAGCCACAGTCTGGAGTTAGTCTCCCCCGTGATGTACAGTGTGTTGGTCGCGTGTGTTGTTGTGTGTCTTTATTTTCAGAAAAAATATAAAAGTGTCTAAGGAGCCTGAAGGACGAAGGATCCTCCCAAGGAACATCAGCAGGCAGCACAGCAGCATCATCGCAACAAAATTAAAGGCAAGTTGCCCCATAAAGTCCACTTTAACATAAATGCCCGCTAAATAATTCATAAAAATTCAGCTAAAATAAGAGGCAGGAAGAGAAAAAATTGTCCATTTTATGCGTTTATTTTTTATTTTAACCATGGATTAGTTTGTGAGTGAATTTAATTTGCTTTTAGAGGTTGTTTGTTAATTCTTCTACTTATATTCTCGTTTTTATTAAATGGTTCTAAAGAATATATTTGACAATTGATTTACCTTGTATTCTAGCCCTAACAATGCCTTGGAGATTGTAAAATTAATTTTTAAATAAAGAATATTCGAAATTGTTGCTCTTGCAGATAAAGAAATTTAAATAAATAACAAACGTTAAATATCGTAGCCTATATTCCTTTAAAATCACAACGTATTCCAAGAAAACATTCATTAACAACAACCCCTTATTTGTCCCCTCTCTTAACACCCTTTAACAAGTTCCATGCTCAAGGAAATATCATTACAATGAAATATCCTTCAAGAAATTATAGCTATATACCTATATAGCATACATAGCACACGACAAATTTAATTGATTTATCCTGATGATGATTTTGCTTGATTGCGAGGACGTGTATATGAGAGAGGAAAAAAAATTATAAAAAGAAAGATTCTTTCAAAATTCAATAAAATTCACATTTACAATTCAAAGTATAAAAGCTCACAGTTCAGCGATGCTTTCATCGCGAGCATTGCGGGGGTGGAGCATTGGTGTATGGTGGGATTGCAGGAGCACAAAAAAAATAGCAAATATTTTCAGCATTGGCAGAGCAAATAATATGATTGTTGGTAAATTTTTATTCGTATTTGCAGAGCTCTCACCCTCAACGTGCGTATATCTTTTAATGTAATTTGCATAAAATCCATTTCCCCGCGGGAGCTGCGCGCGGAGTCAACCTCAGGACTTATCATGAGGCATCATTATGCATAATCCAAGTATCAAAATCTTTAGCATTGCTTGATATTGAATGAGTAACACAATAGGAGGATTCACAGTGTGTGGGATGAATATACTCTTGGAGATTTAAGGGGTGGAGCGGAGTGGGTGGGTATGCGAGCATTTTTCCTCGTAGCATTACAAATTCAGCATTTCTTATGCATTTTTAACTCTCAATGATAAAAGCCTCTTTTATGTACACATACACACAAATAACTTTGGGGAGTATAAATCTCATGAAACGGAAAACCATTTTCCTCAAAATGGTTTTCACTTATTCGGCTCTCCTCTTGTGTACGCGGCTGTGCCCATTCTTTGAATTATGTGGGGCGCTGGGGCGGGGTATACAGACAGAGAGAAGCTCAAGTGGATGGTGTATCCTAGGACCGGTGTCCTTCAGGGTTCATTAAACATAGAGCAGCAAGCCAAGTTGAACTCATTCACCATCATCCGTTAAATCTAAAGTGAAAAGCACAGAATGGGCAAGATACAATATAGTATGTATATAACTTTGCCCAGGAATATCTCGCTCGCCTTTTCGGAGAAGGAAGAGAGAGCGACGATATAGAGAGAATAAAGGGATCAACATACAAAAAAAAACTACCCTCATCCCCTGTACGCTGTGTATATCCTTCTGAGAACATCGGGAAGCTATGTAGGGAGAAGTGCAAGTGAAAGATTTCATCATGCAAAAAAATTGCACGAGATGAAAACTTTCAGCACCAGTTTGTTACTCCATCTTCACCACCACCCCAGTGGCATTTGCACCCTCTTTGGTAGCATGAATTAAGTAAGAAATCATCGACAAAATTTATTCGACATTTCTCAAATAATGGTTCACTCTGGTTCGCTTTTGCTATGCACTTCTCTCCCCAAAAGTTGTGCATCTTCGCCGAGTTGGTGCACTTATTTCACTCCTTTGGGCATTTTTCGGGTTCCATAGGGGTGAATGTCTATCATAAATTTTTGGGGGGTGAAAAGTTGCTGAAAGTAGAGCATCGTGCAATTAGGGGGTTGTTCCCAAAGTTACTTCCCCGTGAGAGAGAGAGAGAGAGAGTTACTTCTGAAGGACAAAGATTTTTTTCCTTCTTCGTAATTATGGCAATTTCCGTAAACTTTTCAATGCCATTTAATTACAAATTAGCGCAATGATTTAAAGAAAATTCATTGAAGAATAATTTTGATATTTTGTTCTAAAAATTAAAGGAATTATCTATTTTCAGACAAAGTAAAATATTGGTCTAATTATTCGCTAAGAAAGAGTCAAATGCGCAATATATGGGATATAGAACAAAGTCGTAAGTAAAATTCGTTTTTAGATTTTTGTAGAGTATTAGGGCGATTACATTGATGAAATTTAAGTCATTGATGAACAGATAGGACAAATTAATTAGCGCAAAAGCAATTCGTCAATTTCTCCAGAGCTTTCAATGCTTCTGGACGTCTTCTTCAATGAATGGAATTTTTATTAAAACTTTTTTATTATTTTTTTTTCATTTTCTTATGAAAATTAATATAATAAAACTTAAGACATAAATTTGGTAGGGGACATAATCCGTGTATTATGCATAAAAAGCTTCATTTTTCTTTCCATTTTTTTAGCCTTGTAATTAGTTGATTCTTTGGACAGATCATATCGAATTCTCCTCAATGATAAACTATTAAATTTCATTATACGAATTCGTCTTCTAAAAACTCTTTAAAAAAATTTGCAGCAATGCCTCAACGGCATGGAATGCATTGAAGTGTTGCAGTGTTGGTGGGATAAAATAATCATCTTAAGTTTGTGCAAAGTCTTTGTGGTTTTAATACATTTTAAATTAAAGAAGAAACTTTTCATCAACACTCCATCATCTTACACACATCACTTTGACGTATGAAGAGGAAAAACTTGTGAGGGAGAGAGCTTTGAGAGCATCAGCCAACAATTAATCCAATATCAAAAAGTTGCATCTTTCATAATACCTTTATATGTCAAAATGAGAGCATTTATAAAACATGAGCTCATTTCTTCCGTCTTTCATTAATTGAAGTTTAATAATTCATATCATCAAGGATGAATCTTCTATCGCTCTTAAGTAGGTACATTTGGGGAGCTTATAGGCGTTGTACACCCACCCCCTTTGGCATCATCACCTCCGGGAAAATTTTCTTGTTGAAAAAAAGAAGAAGAAATACTCCTCACCTTGACTAAACATTACGCAGGTGAATTGAAAAAGAAAGGGAGAGAGCAAAAAATTTCAAGGAATCTCTGTGAGTCCGAAAAGCTATTTCAACGAGACAGACGAATGGTGTTGGTTGATGGAGAAAAAAAAAGTTGTCCAATTTCCAGGTGTTCCAGTGAAAATTTCACCAGCAGCCACACAGTGTGGGTAAAAACAGATGCTCATTAATTGGAAAAGTTGAGACTTCCCGGGTGAAAACCACTCGAAAGTCTGGGAGGACGATGGTGGAAAAAAAGTGGTGTGAAAGAGGCTGTTTTTCCGGCCATGAAAGCTCACCCCTTTTTTCCAACTATTAATTCACACGGTCGAGCTGGGAGTGGGGGGGGGGATATAAAGCATAATTAATCATCGCACATACATTAATTTATTTTATCAATATGGCCACAACGAGTCAGCGAAGATTTAAGGAAGTAATTATGAGTCAAGTATTTGATGAAATAAATGGTGTAAGTTTTAAAGTTTAATTGGGATCTACTTAAACTTAGATTTAATTTTATACCCATAGCCAAAATCCCCAAACCCCAAAATCATTTGACTTTGTATGCCCTTCGTTGACTCCTCAATCCTTTGTCTTCCTTTTGGTCTCTCTTTTACACTCTCTGGGTGCTATAATACGAATAATTAATGGAAAGGTTATGGGGTCAGATATAGGAGGAGTGTGTATTGTAAAATGGGCGGGGTGTGTGAGTGTGGAAAAGGTTTTTGGGGGAATTGATGAGGGATGTGTACTGTAATTGGGTTACACCACTGTAATCATTCTTATTGAGGTCGATGTGGCAATGATACTTGTGAGGTGGTCATAATTTGAATTGATATTGTTGCAAAATTCTGAGACACAATGCTCCATCGTTCTCGTTATGTTTTCGGGGATATGTATGGTCGTATTTCAATAAATAACTCCACCACTACCCCTCAATTCAGGCTGTGGGGGGAGGAAGGAAGGTTTAGTTGCATGAATTTTCACCGGTAAACCATACCTCTTAATCACATGATAAAACAAAGAGATCATTTTATCGTGATTGGATTGTGCTTTAGATGTCTTCTCTGGGTAAATAATATCCTACTACTGGACGGACAGAATCATTGGCTGCTCACAAGCAACATCAAACAATAAGCTCAAATGTATGGATAAATGAAAATTCACATTGCCTAAGGCTTTAAGGTTTGAAAATAAAAATTCTTTGATGAATTAATGCAACTCTGGCTATAAAAATTACAAGAATATTAAAAATTCTTTATATTAAAGGAATTTTACTATAAAAAAGAAAAATTAAATTTTCATTTCTATTTTTTCAATCTTGTAGATATTCTTGTAAAAAAGACACAAAATAATACAATTTCCACTAGGTTATACTGGGGTAAAATTAGAAACGCATGTAAAAATGGGAAAATGTATTGAGGAGTAAAGTTCTTGGAATTGAACTCTTACTCTGAGGAAACGTGTCTCAAAAATTATTTGATTAAAGTTGACACCACCCAAAAATATGCAATAAACAGAAAAGCAATAACTTTCATGAAAATGTGGGAATAAATCAAGGAGAAAGTTGTATAGAAAATTTAATTTTCAAAGGAACTGCTGAGAATAGAAAATTGCGATGACTATTTTCGGTTTTCCTGGAAAATTCTATTCAATTATTGGTGGAATACGCAGAATATTTCAATTCAGTATATTTTTTCTTATTGTCTAGCTAAAAATAGAAAATTTTCTGTTGAACATAAAATCAACAGCCTGATTCCATTTCGATTAACCCAAAAACAACAAAATTCACCCCCAATGACGGTAGGGAAAATTAAGTTTTTTAACCCCTTATTGCAAATAACTATTTTTTATATACCTACATAGGTAGGTAAACCGTTTTAGCTTACCACCCGTTGTTGAAAAGACTTTATGACCCCTTAAATGCTTTTTTTTCTTTAAAAACTCCTTACCTTAAGTGTTGTGCAAGGTATATAGTACCTATAGTTTGAGTCTTTCCATTAATATATTATGCGAGACTCGTTCGATGAGAGCTGGTATAATGAGGTATTTTGATTTACGTGAGTGTGAATACATCCGTAGAAGAGGTGTGAGAAGGGACATGGGTGGTGTTATTAAAATAATAATTATAATATGAAGCTGTGCAAGTCAAATTCGTCGCGTACTCTTTAGTGCTTCAAGAGAGAATTTCGCTAGCACTACAAGTGACAAAATGACGATGGGTAAAAGCACGAAATTCTAATTACTATCGACGGGCACTTGAGGCATAAAATTCGAAAAGCATTGCATTCACAATTCTCTAATGTCTACAGGGAGTGGGTGGGTGGGTGGAAAAACTCACCCTGAATTTATCAATTATATCATTGGGTTGGACAGGTCTAAAGAGTGGATAAGTGGCTTTTCTGCAAAATTCAACCCATTAAAAGCTTTTCACGAGCAACGTACTTGCTGAGCTTGCTATTCATTCAGTCACAAGTGTACAAGTAAATGGTGAGCTTTTGGGGATGGTGAGGCGTTCAGGGCATCGAGCGGGGGATGTGATTTGAGTTGGAAGAATGTTCTGAATTTAGGGATTATATGTACCAACAGGTTGTGTGTGGTGGTGAAAGAGGGGATAAGGAGTGACCCAAATTTTTCCACGTGTATACATAATATAATAAATCGCTTTCTAATCTCGTCCACTCATCAAATAGCAATCAAGGTGGTTTTGTAGCCCGCGCGTTGCTGAGAATTGAAATTTTGCAAATGACAACTACAACTATATCCATCCACACATGAGCTTTTGATACAAACCCTCTAACCCCCGTGCTTTGGTGAATATGCTTGGCTGTGAAAGGCTAAGCTGGAAGCTCTGAAATCTGAATATTTAGAGATTTGTCTGAAATTTCCCCAAAATCACGTGTCAAATTTGAGATGTGCTGAGAAATTCATTAGCGATGGTTGTGAGGTGAAATTCATGTTGTTTGCAGCATCATTTTCATGGAATGCTCTCTCCACTTCCTTGGAGGAGGATGTGCAGTGCACACACATATAGGAAAATCATCTGTGCAAGATGATAAACTAAGCACTAAGCCATGATAAACTATTTATGAGTTTCCCTTCTGCACTCCAGGTCAACATGGTTCATGAGTAAATAATAATTTAAATTTATGTTATTTATGTAAGCTTTCGCATATATGTTATATCCATTACATTTATGCATTTCTTAATTTGTATGTAATAAACTTTTGCACTTTATAAAGATTTTAATGTCAAGGCAAAGTATTCGTAACATCTCTTTTGCATAATGAAATGGACATCTAACTTTATTTTTTATGCAAAGATTTATTAGAAAATATATTGATAAAGAAGTATATTTGATAAAAAAAAAGATTTTCCTAATTTTTCATCAAGAAAAAATGATTTTCAAACACCCCAAATTGGAAAATTCTTCAGTAAATGTTGTGGTGTGAAATTCCAGAATGGAAAATGCGGTGGATTCAAGTGAAAATGATACATCGTCCCCCCCAAATTAGAGGTGAATGTCGGATTATCACCTCAAAGACAATACAAAGCCACACTCAGTGGTGAAATATAATCTTCCGTCTGACCACTTTTCCACCTCTAAACATCAACAATGATCCAATGACTCGGTAAATGGGAAATTCACACCACTCATGAACTCTATTACGTTGAATTAGGAGCACCAATTAGTCGCATCTCCGCACCGTCTCTCTATAAAGTACCTTCCCATGTACCCCAAGAGTCTTCGTGAAATATATCTTCCGTCGCATGCGAAAGTAATCAATTAATGGAGACTCTCTCTCACTCTCTCTGGGTCAATTTCACAGATTTTCAACGAAAGAACATTGGAAGAGATTCAATTTATTTCTTATTCCCATTTTTATACACCTTTTGTACACCGAAGACGCCGCGAGAAACACAAGAAAGTGAATCATTTTACACGCATCGCTAATCACCTTCGCGACTATACATCAATTTTCTTCATCAACTAAAAGATTACCCCACCGTGGCGAATTCTTTTCGGGTCCCATCTTCACCAGGCAATTCTTCATTACTCATGGCACTCCCTGCGACAAGCCCAAAGTACCTCGAAAAAAAAAAGTCTTTCCAGAAAAAGAAAACAAAGTCAAAATCACCGGATACAGAGCTCAGTTTTTGGGTCAATTGCAGATAACGCACCTCCCGGTAATTCACCCAAAAAAAAAAACAAGAAGATAGTTCACCAGAAAGGAAATTTTTCCAATTAAATCGCAAAATAATACACAAAAGTGAATGCCAAGCCCCTCAGAAGAGAGCGAAAAAAAAACATCGCAGACAATGAGCATTGAACTAAATCGCCATTTGAATCAATTTTCAGCGTAATTTGCTTGATGAATTGCACGCCATGGAACTTTAATTGATCAGAAAAAATCACAAGCAATAGACAATGCAGCTTAGAAAGCGAGGTAAATCTTGAGACGTTTGTAGGCGTGTAGCGAATCTTCCTTTGACAATTTTCTTTGTACAATACGCCCCGCAATGAGAGAATTGTCTCTTTAAACTTTTGTATGATGCAAAAGTCATGCAGCAGTAAGCACAAGAGGGGCATTTAACTACCATTTAACTATGGGCCGTAATTGGAGGTAAAGTTCGTTAGAATTCTATGAAAAATAATAATTCTAAATAAGTTTAAGGTCTGAATGAAAGGATTAATATTTTATTATTCCAAAATTGCCTATTACTAAATTATATTTAAGTAGTACGCTCGCAAAAGTTTCTTAGTATGTATGTCATTGAGCGCATAAAAATTGGATAAATGGTCTTTATTTCTAGAAAAATCTAATAGATTCGATTAAACGAGGTGTTTCAGACTTTTGTTTAATAAATGAATTGTTTGGAAATTTTTTAAAATCAGAATTCGCAATTTTTTTTTTAAATATAAGTTTAGGGAATATCTGAAATATATTGGGACTTAAAAAACTTTCAACAATTTTATTGAGCTTATAGTTTCGGAGATCTTTTTCTTTTTCTTCAGGTACAAAATTTCGAAGATTTTTAGTCTTTTTTTGTGTTTTTTCTACATCGTACAAGAAATTAAAAAAAAATAAAAAGATCAGAATTACTCCATTAATTTGTACCTAAAGAAGGACTCAAAAATCTCCGAAGCTTTAGTTATTAAACTCGGATTTTCAGGAAAATATTTCTAATATATTTTATTATTTAATTTTATGAGAATTCAAATAAAGGAAGAGTTGAATGAAGTATAAAGGAAAGGGAAACTTTATCCGAATTCTAGAGTGAAATTTTTTTTTCAAAATTTAACATTTAAAGAAGAAAAGGTAAGAAGATTGAAAATTGTTTTTTAAGGACTTTGAATTGAGATTTAATGAGAAATCAAAAAATTCCTTAGAATTTCAGGAATAAGGAAGATCAGAAAAAGTAATACCCTTTATTTAATTTATCCTGAAAATCCTTATTAATTTTGTCTTTTAGACTGAAATCTAATTGTTTGTTCTAATTATTTCCTTAGAATGATTTCTTACTAATTCCAAGGATTCTTTTTCCTTTTCAAACCTACCCCATTTTACAGTTTTAATTGCAAAATATTCAGAAGAATTCTTTAATTAAAATAGAAATAACCGTATAAATTTTGCAAGTTACTTAGACGCCCCTCATTTGTAACAGTCTGATTCCTTTAAAATAAACGTTTAAATGTAGAGGAGGCTTTCTTATACAAAGTAGGTATCTTTATAAGATAAAAAAAATGAATTTTATGGAAGTCTTTTTTTTTGTCTTATTTTTTTCTCTCTTGAAATGGCACGCAAAGTTGAGGAGCAGTGCTAACAGTCTTGTACGTTGAATGATGATTACCTACAACACACACATAGCCATTTGTCCCATTACTGGGGTTGGCTTCTCACACACAAATTTTGGCTTTTGATTTTAATGACCGGCTGCCGACCTGACGTCAACCTCAGAGAGGCACTTTTGTTGCATTGTGACTTTGTGTTAGGAATATTCCTCATTCATAAGTTTTTATCACAAGCAACGGTGCAGAGCAGTCAATATCAGTTCAAGAGTTGCCTCTCGTTGTAATATTGCACTGGTGGGAACGAGTGGGGGCATTCCTGACCGAATGAGATCTTTTTTCATATCTGCATTACAGCCAATCGAACACCACCGAGCCTCGAACCCGCCGACCCTCCCAGGGACAGAGCAAACGGACACTGGGACCGTCTGCTTTGCCACTGCTCTACTGGGCCGACCTGAATGATGATTACCTACATTATATTATTTAAAAATTGCTACATATCTTAAATTCCAACAAACAATAGTTAATTTGTTTATATACATACATATATAGCATACCTATATATAATAGATATCAATTATATGTGATATATATATTTTGAAATAAAGTATCTTTTGAAATAGTACAGGTAATCTCTCAATGAATGCTTTGCAAGAGTGAAACAATGACAGAATTTGGTTGAATTTCCACGCAGAAAAAATATATGTATCTCATCAATTGAATAGTTTCGCGCTTTTTGTCACCGAATGTAAAAATTTAATGGTATTTCCGCTGAAACTATATATTTTGTAAGTCGTTGTGCAAGTGATTCTATTTTTTTTTTGGCATGTCACCAAGAGTAGTTGAGAGAAAGCTTGTCTACTATTTTGGGGGCAGGAGACAATTTTATCGTTGGGTGAAGAGGAAGAAAATGTCGTGAGATATGCAAGAATGGAAAAATATTTTAATCGTACCGCTGAAGTGAGCACATTTTTTTCACGGGTGAGGATGGAGAAACAATAGGGGTATTGAGAGACAGCGAATTTGGTGGTATTTGGTAGCCCCTTTGAGTGCAATGGGAAGTGCGCATGACTGCAGTCCCTACCACAGTTGCGGGTATCATTGAGTATTGCGGAGGGGTTGATCACAGGGTGCTCCAGAAGGGAGAAAGGGGAAGTTTTGTACATTTTGGAGGATTTTTCTGCAATTTAGGCTCTTTGGGTGTTTCAGGTTTAACAATTCTAAAGTAAAAAAAATTCCTTTGGGACTTGTGCTCTGCTGAGTTCAAGTTGTGTGAAACCTCTTATGCTTATGGGGCACAACCGAGCATAATGTTCCTCATGCATGAGCACCGCATCTTACCACCCACATACCCATACACAACATAAACTCACACATGTACCTTATTGTATTCCACTGTGATTTTTCTATGCTGATACGCAAGACGAGCTTCGAGTTCAGTTCCGCTTTAGTCACCAACCATATCGGATGTGCGAAACGGAGGCCGGGTATGTTCTTCTTTCATGCCAACATTGAAAAGTTATGTGTGGTGGCTCTTTTGAAAGAAAACAACTACATCCCAGTGTCGATGATATTTCGCTTGAATATCGCTGGCATTCTGAGCACGTTACCCCCCAAAAAGTGACTTGGGACAGAGAAATTTAATACCATTCTCCATCATCCTTTTTCTGCAAAAATAAAAAAAAACGTTCGATAGAAAAAATAAGGAATAACACAAACGTTTCGGGACTAAGGCATATTACTAAAGTATCACGAGGATTTACGTGGAGAAATGTGATTGTGAATAGTTTTTTTTTATTTGTGAAAGCCGTGGGCAGAAAGGGCAGAAAAAAGAATCACAGGACTCCCTATTAATCATAAGAGGATTATGCTGTGTGTGGAAGAAAAGTAACGAAAAAAAATTTCTGTGAGATCTTTTGGTTTGTTGTGGTTTAAATAAAAAAAAGAAGGGCATTTGAATTTCCTTCTTGCTTTATTTTTTTTCTGTACAACGTGCCACTGTGAATTACCCTCACGTAAGGGTGGTAGAAAAAAAAAAGGTGGGGAAGTTCTAATTTTGGATTACCACACACATTTGTTGTGGGGCAAAAAAGGATAATGGATAAATGCTGAATAAGACGAGGAGGTACACACCATTGGAGTTTACAAAAGAGGAAAAGTTAGACATTGCTCCACGTTTTTTTTTCACGAGGGGGTTGCAAGAAGAACTTTCCTCAGCTATGATAGCAATCTGAGCTGAGGTGTGGGGGATGAATGTGCGTGTCTTTTAATCATTATCTCCAAATTTGTGGAGGGAGCAAGAGAAGAGCATAACTCGGGGGGAACTATGTTGGGGGTGATCAGTAGTGTGAGTGTGCGGTGTATTGGTCGGTGGACACTGATGGAGTGTTGATAGAGTGGTCAGCAATGGGTGGACTGTGTGGCTACCATTGAAAAAATTGTTGCACCGCTGAAGCGACAAATTGATACTGTACCATTGAACTGATGAGATGCAATCTCCACCACGTTTCCGCTGTCCCACCAATTTACCTTAGAGAGACAGGAGGATGTGCGCGTTGTATGTGGCTAAACTTACTCCATAGCAGTGCGTGATTGTTACATTGAGAAATACAAACCCCTCGAATAGCACACACACACACAGTTTGGATTAATGTGGAATGCAGACTTCCAGGTGGTGCACCTAAATAACACCTGAATCGTGGACTGTTACTACCCCCGTGTGCATACATAACTAAAACATCCCCCAAAAACCAGGGGGTGTGAGTGTTGCAACAGTGGTTGTTCCAAATTTTCGGGACGTTATACAACACAGCAGTTGTAGCATAGTTACCCACTTATGCGTGGGAATGATGATAAAATTGGTGATAATGTGAATAAGATGAGGTTGGTATAGTTTGGGGCAAAACGTATAGGAGGGAATATTTGAATGTGGCTTTGGATTATTTGATCAGTTTGTGTGGAAAGAGTGTTCTGCAGCACAATGTTATTATTGCGGATTAACAAGGGCCATTTGGATGCTTCGCCTGCAGTGTGCATTTTATCGTCCATCCTCTTGGTACCATTTATTTGGATGTCGACGCTCATGGGTGGTGCATCGGGACGCGGTGAGGGCCTATGCCCAGCAGTGTGTGCATGTAAGTGGAAAGGTGGAAAACAAACTGTCGAATGTATCGATCGTGCCCTGATTACCATACCTGAGCATGTGGATGGGTCCACGCAAGTGCTGGATATGTCTGGGAATAATCTGCAAATACTGCCTCAAGATACCTTCGTTAGGACGGGTCTGCTAAATTTGCAGAGAATCTATTTGCGTAGCTGTCGCATAGGGCAGATACATGATTTTGCATTCCGTGGTTTAACCAATCTCGTTGAATTGGATTTATCACACAATCTCCTCACGGCTGTACCATCGGTGACCCTTAGTCAGATACCCTTATTGCGTGATTTGACTCTGGCAAAGAATCCCATACAGAAAATTGAGGGGCATGCCTTTACGACTGTACCGCATCTCGTGAAGCTGGATCTAAGTCACTGTGACCTGCAAACGGTGGCACCTCAGGCATTCGAGGGCCTCCGCCTATTGCACGCACTTAAACTCAACGGGAACAAACTCATCGAACTGCGACCACACACCGTTGAGACGCTAAGTCGACTCCACGGTGTGGAGCTCCATGATAATCCATGGGTGTGTGATTGTCGTCTTCGTGCAGCCAAGATATGGCTCACGGATAACAATATTCCCTACCCCGTTGCACCTGTATGCACAGGAGGACCCGAACGTGTTCTCGATCGCACCTTTGCCGAACTCACGGTGGATGACTTTGCCTGCCGGCCCGAAATGCTTCCCGTGAGTCGGTACATTGAGGCAACAACAGGTGAGAATGCCACCATACACTGCCGTGCTGATGCTGTACCCGCAGCCACGATTAATTGGTACTGGAATGGGAGACTTCTCGTGAATAATTCAGCATTCAGCTCCTACCAGAAGGTACACGTCTTCGAGATGGGGCAATTTGAGAAAACATCCCGCCTGGTGCTGACTAATGCCCAGGAAACGGATTCCTCGGATTTCTACTGTGTAGCCGAAAATAGAGCTGGCACGGCTGAGGCTAATTTCACCCTTCACGTATCAATGCGTCAAGCTGGCATGGCGACGCTAGGAAGTGGTCAGATTGCTGGCCTTAGTGCTGCCCTTGTTATCCTAATTCTCTTCATACTCCTCATCATTCTCTTCCTCTTGGTGCGCCTACGACGAGCCCCATTTATCGACACTAAAACCCCCAATCGTCTCGATACCGTCATCACGAGTGTCGGTGGGAACAATCAAAGCAATAGCAACCTCAAGGCGTGCACGCAGAATAGTGTAAATGACGCCGCGGCGGGAAATGAGAGGACCCTCACGCAGGACATTAAGCACACGAATCCTGTACAGAAACCCCCGAGGTTGTCGGACATTTCATACTCAACAACCCACTATGATCCCAATGGAAGCCTTATAGGTGGTCCTGGATCGTGCTTTCTCTCCCCAACTGCATCCGCGGATAACAATCCCGATCTCATTAATGACACAAAACAACTCGAAAGTGGAGATTTCCAGCTTGGGGAGCAGCAGCTGGGTACGACATCCCAAGCTGTGTTGCAGCAGCAGCAGCAGCAGACTGAGGTGGTAGCGGGTGATGCCAAGGGGGAGCTTTTTGAGCGTCCTGGCAGTGGGGAGTACAGCAGAATGGGGTGTGATAGCCTCTACCCAAGTGGATTGTGGGAAACATCCTCCGGTCTACCCCCAACGGAGGAACATTTCCTCAGGAGGACCGCAGCTGCAACAGGAGGGCACCCCTATGTGTATAGCGACAAAACCCCAATTATGGGCGGTAGCAGTCATTCGATAAATTTCGATGACGCCGAGAGGGTTGGATTTCAGGGTGGTGGCGGCATCTCAAATGCCACAGTGAGAATGGTGAGTGATCCAACTGGTGTCAACACATCGCACAACGAGTGCACAAATGCACTTGGCTACCCAGCGGACTATGGACTACCAATTGGTGGTGGCACCATTGAGCGGAATCATCCAAAACCACCGCATGGTATGCCAACTAATGCAAAAACAATTAGAGTGTGGCAGCGTGGGGGTGTCCCCGTTCTGCCACCCGTCACAGCTGCACTCAAGAGAGCACTCACGAGCAACAGAAATTCCCCGGATGAGGGCTACCAAGAAGGATGTGGGACGGATGTGTAGTGGACACGAGCCACCAACACCACCCGCGGGCGGCATCAGCGGGGGAGGTTCACCATTCTTTTGTACGCTGCACCAACCACCAAAATGACCTCCACTGCTGTGTGACCCATGTGGCAAAAAGTGCTATGATAATTTGCGATAGGAGACCTAACAATGTGAGTAAAATGTAGATTGAGGGGGATACATATGACAACAATATTTATACAACAACACACATGAATATTTAATGAGAAACGAAGTTCTTTTTATTCGACATTTAGACTCTGAAGGGGTGAGAATGAAAATCCAACTATATTTAGATGCTTAAGGATTGCGATAGTTTACAAAAAGAAAAAATTAAGAAGAAATCAATAAAATAAGAGAGAAAGAAAAAAATGAAACGTATGAGGAGGTTTGAGGTGATTTTTAATATTAATGGATACGAAAATGAGAGAGAGAAAAAAAAGTATGTAACATAGTACATGGATAAGAATAGTCGTTAGTGAAATAAATTCTATATTTGGTATATAATGAAGAGAATGATAGAGCTAAAACGTGCTGGAGAGAAAAGTGGAGCACTAATGGAGGAAGGAGCAGTGTTTCAAGTTAGAATTTGTGGAGTACATATGAATTTGATTTTTCATCAAATTTCCTTGAAATTCTCCTTATAGAACAAATTAAATAATTCTAATAAAATGCGTGAGGATCAAAAAGTTAAATTGGATTTAAATTAATTCTAATTCAATTTGTACAAGCAATTAAATTAAATTAAATTAATTATTTTGATTAAAAAGCTTTTTCCTTAAAAAAAAAAGATTTTAAAATTGACTATTTCACAGAATTTATTATTTGAGAAGTGAAAAAGAACATTTATTTTAAGTAAAGTAAAACGGTAGAGTCATTTTAGGACATATGAGACATAGATAAATGATTCAGAATAATGGTCTTCTATATGAATCGTCAAGTTAGAAAAGAAAATCTTTCTTTGGAAAATTTTGCATTAGTGACGTAAAAGTTTTTCCTTCTTCCTTCACGTCTTTTGAAATTCAAACTAATACTTTAGTTTATTTTTTTGTAATGTTAAAAGTTACCGAAAAATAACAAAACTAAAGAATTATGTTTGAAGCGAATGAATAAAAAAATTAAGAAAAATCGGTTAAATTGTGAGATTTATTGGGTTAGTTTTTCTCATAAAAAAAACCGAATCTCCTCTATTGAAATTTAAAGACAAATAAATTTTATTATGTTTGTTGTAACTATATATAAAATCGTACATATCAATTCCTAATTACAGATCTTTGAAGATAATATAAATCAAACTTAATCTTATTTGGTTTATATCCTGACTTTCTCAGACATAATAATAATGAATATCAGAGTAATAAAATATGCTACAAGCATATTGCATATCATGTTTTGACATAATTTTCTTCTAGCTTCAGACAACAAGTTTTAGTAATTTATTATGCTCAGTTTCGTTGTATTTTATTAAATTTTTTTTTCTAAAGATTATGCTGAAGAGTTAAAAATCAATAAGGGCTCTAATTGAGCCAAAAAAGGATCAATCGGAATGACCAATGATTGATCAATAATTGATAAATCAATTGATCCAGTCAATTATTGATCAATCTCTCGACAATTCTGATTGCTCAATAATTGATCATCTATGCGGACTTATTGACCATCGATTGATCAATTATTGTTCTTCAATTATTTTACCAATCATTTGGTCAATTTATGTTCAATCATTGATCAATCGATATTGATAGTATCAACATTGAGTCAATTTCAACTCAATCAATATTGATCATGGATTGATCAATTGTTGATCAACTATTCTTAAAAATTTTTATCAATTTATGCTCAATCATCACTCAATCACGCAATTTCCGGGCAATCATCAGTCAATCAAACTAAATACCTCTAATCTTATGATTTTCCCAATTTGCATAGAAATTGCAAAGAAAATGAGAAAAAATGAATTTTCTGTTATCAAGAAAAACCCATAATGATTTTCCGAAACTTTTATCGAAACATTTTCTTATAAAATAAATTAAAGAAAATCTTTTAATTCTCTTCTATTTTTTTTTATTAAATAAAATTAAATGAATGAAAAGTTCAAGCGTTCACTCCTAAAACGAAATAAATTCAATATCATTGCATTATAATTATGTTCATTATGTGCTCCACTTTTTCTACCACTCAATTGAGAGAATCATGAGAGAATTTACTTAGGTAATTAAAAAGAAAATTCCCAAAGAGAGGTGAACTTATAGAGAGGAATCTACTTGAAAATATCAAAATTAAAAAAAAAATGAAGAAAAAAAATTCTTAAAGCAATTTTGTTTGAGAATAAACTGGGCATTAATATTGTTATCAAATTGCTGGGACTGATTTCCGAGAGAGAACACAAACAAGTGAGTTATTTACCAAATATCCTAAACATTAATTGCATATCAAGAATGTCGTTAAAGATGTATTTTTGCTGATGTTTTATTTGCCAAAAAAAATAAATGAAAGATGATGATAAAAAAATGCGAGGATCTCCTAAAAGAAATATCTGAATGAGAGAAATGTAACAAAGAAAAAAAATGAAGAAGAAAAGACTAACGAGACTGAACATTTTAGATATGACATCAGCTCAAAGAAGAGAATAAGTAGAGGTGAACAAATGATTCTGAAAGGTATTTTAGACAGGTGAATTAATTTCTCCGGTGAATACGTAAATTGATTGAATGAACAGTGGGTGGGTTAGTTGCCTTTTTGGTTCTTCTTTTTTCTTATCCTAATATATCTTTCCTTTCGTATAAAATTTCATCAAGAGCAGCGTTAATAATTGCAAATTAATTATTCAGTGCGAGGACTTAAGTCTCTCTCTCTCTCCGTCTATTTTTCAATTATTAATTCCACATAATCCCTGCGGAAAGATTGCTTGAAAGAATGCCAATCTTCATGGTCAGATTCTTCGAAAAATGTAGATCGTTTCCATCTCCGTCTTGTAACTTTTTCGCACACCCAGAGCACAACATGAATTATTTAAAAGGTGAATTTGCGTGATATTTTTTTTGTACAATATTCCATCACAGAGAAATTTCTCGCGGGTGTAAGACGGGAGAAATTTTTTTTTTAGAAATTTTCCATTGTTAATTATTTCAAAATGTGAAGCAGGAGAACCCAGAAATGTACACCACTAGACGAGTTGTATGTATGTTTGGTGTTGTATGCTAATTGAAAGGCGTCCAATTCGTTTATTTTTTTATTTCGGATTTTTCATGCTATTCGTGGTGGAAAGTAGTATATTCCGTCTGCAATTAATTCTCGTGGGCAATTCTACAAATTCGACCAACCGGAAGGGATTTTGCAACAACAGAGAGATTTTGTTTGCTAAAGCCAAAATCAACATGTTCTCTTCTCTTCGCGTGGTGCGTGGTATAAGGCTAGAATGTATGGAGGAAGGTATATTATGGAGTGGTCACAGTGTGAAGTAGAGATATGTGCCAAAGACACGCGATACATTCTCGCTGTTTTATTTGCTTTATTTTCCGTTTGGCATTTTGCATTGGAAACCTGACACTTTGAGACAGGAACAAGGAGACGCCCAAAGTACCCTACCAAGCCATATATATGTACATATGTATACCATGTGGCACGCGGGGGGAGATGGCGAAAGACAGGAGGAGAGCTCCTGCAAAAGAAGGGGGGATTATGTGACGAGGAAGGGAGTCTTCTTTCTCACCCAAAATAGCATAAGCCGAGTAACATGTGGTTGACATAGGCAGGAAAATCCTCTTTTCCATTCTCTGTCTCTCTTTTTTTCCCTTCTCCCATACATACATATAGCGCCCAAAAGGCACGAAGGTATCAAGCGCAATTATTGGATTTTTTTTACTCTCGCAAGCATTGACTTGTGGGATTATATTGATTGAAAAATAGCATTATGAATTTTTTAAATACGCTTTAGCCCAGCTCTTTAGAGGGGATTGTGAGATGAGGGGAATGATGAATGGCAAACAATATACCCCGAAATACAATACTCAGCTCATATTTCACAAAAATTCTCACCACATGGATTTTTTTCTTTGCCATACAAGCGCTTTTTCCCCGGGATTCATTTCATTGAAAATTAATACTCTGCTAAATTCAATTTGTCAGTCAATGTTTTTATTTTCATTGAAAATTGCTACGGATGTGATTTTATGTTGCAAAAAAAATTAAGAGAGAAGAAAATGATTTCCTTTCTTTAAATTCTGTGGAAGAAATTTGATTCACTTCAAGAAATTCTTCTTTTGATATTTTTTTTTATATAAAATCTATTTCATGAGGATTAAGGATAATTTCTCTTTTGAATTTTCTTTATAAAGAGAAAATTAGTGATGATTTTTTGCCTTTTTTAACTTCAACATTTTCACACATTTCTAACGCAAAAATGAACAATAATTTTCTTGTACTCAATCATGTGATAAATTCGGAACATAAAAGTGGGTGGTTCAAACCGAAATAGTACCAAAGTTCGCACATCGTTGAAAGTTTGTATTTCAGCATCACTGATCAGGTGAAATTTGAAAACATTTTTATGGCTTTCTGAATCGCCATAAAATCTCTTTGCAAATTCATTGTTATTCATTTTCAATTAGCAGTAAATATTCAGGGAAAACGTGGAAAAGCTGAAAGTCTTGCTAATCAAAAGGCATGAAGATGTTTCCCTTTTGTTTCAGACTCTTTTTTGAATTTAAAAAAAATTCAATCAAAATCCTAGAAAATAATTTCTTCTTATAAAGTCTTTCGAAAAGACAAGATTTAAGCTCGATAAATAGACACTGGTATAGTAATTATTTCGTATTGTTAATTAATAGCCAAGATTGCATCTGATTGAATAAATAATGATCAATGATTAAAGGGTCAATTAACCCTTTAATTTTAATTGCGAAACGTAATACTTTGCTCAATAAAGCTCAAATTTTGCCGGAAACTCATCAAAAATTTAACTCAACGTTGAATTCAATTTTTGAACAATATTTAACGATGTTTTGCGAGAAAATTATTTGAAAAAATTCTATTCAGATTAACGGAAAATTTAGAGTTATTTTGAGACTCTAATAAAGCATAAGTGGGGTGTGGAGACAATGAGAAAAATCCCCAAAGATTTATCCAAAAATTCCTTCTCCTATAAGCATTACAATGTATTTGGTACTACCCTCGCAATTTCCATTTATTTACTCAAACTCCCCCTTTGGCCATATCGATTAGATTTATTATGTATAGAACTTCCCCCTAACTAATTAATAGCCGCTGCACCAAAATCATTAAATGGCTCCTTGTACGCCTCCCCCATCCTCCCTTAAATCAACTGGTGTCATCTCCGCAAACATTCTCGCAACATTGCCCTCCGAGCCAAGTTAACTTGCAGATGGTGCCTACTGCAATTCTTGGGTAATGAAGGCTCGCATGATGTGCAGGTCAAAAGCAGAAAGCTCTCTCTTTCTGGCCTGAGGCTCGTAAATAAGCGTTAGGGATGTCTTGCAATTCCCACGCTAAGTTTTCTTTTCCTTATACAATTGTTTTTCAAAGGCTATCATGGTCCGTTGTTTTTATGCACTACAACTTAAGGCATTTATGTTCTCTCATATAAAATATCTCATAGTACATCTTTGCTATGTATACTTTCATGTTGAGACATTTTCTTTTCTTTTTCATTTGCCATCTTGTATATTTTTGCAATGTTCTCGCACGGGAGAGTATAAATGGGAGAAAGCTGGCAAAAGGTACATCAAAATAATTATTTCCACGCTGTAAAATCCATTTAGTTTCACGAAGGATGCTAATCTATGGCAACGTACATATGTACATTCTGTTAACTCTCTGTTTTCAATTCTTTCGAAACCTTCGATCCGAAACATTTCTGCACGTTAAATCGGATGTTATTGCTTTGATGTTTTCACATAGATAATTAATTTTCTCTGGAATTTGTTTAACATGCTTTGATGTTTAGAGCACCTCCTTGCACATCGTGTGTACTTGTGCTGAAATTGGTAAACGCATAAACGCGCAATTGAGCACTGAGGTTTGCTTAAAACATTGAATTAAATTGGGGGATTTAATGGGATATCTATTTCAAATTCATATCAAATTGATTGGATGTTTTTTTTTGCTATGTATGTAGGTAGTAATTTTATCTATCTACATAACAATTAAATCGAAAAACATGTTATCAAACGGATTATGCGAATTAACCTCGTGGCTGTATATTTTGTGAGTTTTATGCTGAATAGAGTAATTCAAATATCCGGTGTAGACACGTCCTGTTAAAATATTTATATATGTTGTTTTGCTACTTTTTACTCCTTGCCCGCAGATATAAACATATTATGTTGTGCTTGTGGAGAATGAAATGCTTTATTAGTTTATGAATAGTAAATATTGAACTAAGACTTTAATACCCACAAGAACCACACCGAGAAGTGTGACTAATTTCTCAAGCTGTTATGCTAAATCCAATCTACTAATTACCTTCATGATTACATTTTCAAAGAAATATATGGGGCATTTGCATAAAAAATGTAGTTCGTATTGAAAAAACGCGCATGAAAGTTTTTTTTCTCTAACCTTTTACACCAAATTCGTATTTTATTAACCCTTTGAGGGCCACACTCAGTCTCTGAATGCTTTAAGAGGACACTTCTCAACCAAAATGTGGTCGATTCTGATAAAAATCTTTTCTTTTCTAAAAGTTCTTGTAAGATTTTTACAGATGATATTTTTAAATCGTTCTATTGTCGTTCTATGTAGGAAAAAGAGAGAATTTGTTGTTCTAGAAAACAGTCAGAAAGATTTTCAAACAACCATGAAAAAGTAGTATTCCCATAAGATTTTTTTCAGAATAGTAAATACTTTATAATTAACAATTTGTAAGAAAAGAAAAAATCTATATCAGAATCTACCCCAAAAATTAAAATTTGTAAACCTATTTCAAGTTTGGATTTGCATGTAACCTAATGTTTTACTAGTCAAATAAGAACACATCTATCAATCATCTTTCTGACCTTTCCTAAGCACAGCGCCCCTTTAAAATAAGCCAGGATGAACCCTTATTCATTAAATTAATATTTCACAACATTTTCTCCACAAAATCTCTCGGATTTCTTGATATTTTTCTTTACTCTTTATTCCATCTTCTCCTTCTTCCTTATACCTTTTTATCTTCTGGGTATTTGTGAAATTCTTCATCAAACTCTCTTTCACGATTATAAAATCATTGAAGAATAATATTAAAATGTTACACGAATTCAATGTATTTCACCCATAACTCTTAAACATTTCCAACTGTTGTTAGGTAGGTACTGTGGAAAGCAATTTCCTCGGGAGGTTACGCGAAAAAATATTGCATGCGGAGCCTTTTTGTATATAAAGGCAGCAGCAACATTTTGTTTACCTCCCCGTGCAGAACCCACCACAGACCCACTCAAAATAGCCTGAAAATGTTTCTGACATTAGTACGGTGAAAAGCATGGAAGTGACGAAGAGAGCGTCTAAATGGGGAGGAAAATGTGTGGTGAAGAGGATAAAAGGTATACATAGCACATCATTGTATATAATATCACCTCAAATTGACCTTTAATTTTGAGTGACATTCTTCCAAATTGCAAAAGGCATTCTATTAGAAAGAATTCATACATCATTTTCCCCCGCGCAGTTGAATAATTTTCTCCCCTATTGTCTCGGATATAAATTTCATTATAAATAGGAATTAGTTTCCTGGTGAGAATGGAATTCGCATGGTGGTGGTGACGAATATTCAAAAGAGGATTATTTCATGGTGAAAAAAAAGGAGAGAAAGAGAGAGTGAGAGAGTACCTTTTGCGGGAGAATGGAAAGGTGATTAATATCGTGAAATTTGTATTGTGATTCCGAGGTGTTATTTTTTCTCGTGTGTCACTATACCACAATATTTATTAGCATTTATTCGTATACCCTCCGCGTGCCATCGAGATAATGTTAAAGAATTCTTTCCACCCTCACCACGACTCAGTGTCTTGAGGAGAGAGAGAGAGAGTCCTTTTGCACAAAAAGGGGATACAAATGGTTTCAACTAATTATCACATTTGTCTAGGAATACCAATGAGGGCGTCTCTACTTCCCACACTAAATCACATGGAATTGTTGCGATAAGAATGACGAAAACTATATTAGAATACATGCACTGGAAGACGGAATTTCTGCTTCATAAATTTTGCCTCTTTCTCCCCCCAACATTACACTACATATACTTTCGCCCCCGAAACAATTTGGTGTGCTGTGGCGCGAGAAAAACCACCCCCACTTACCTACTATACCCTTCTATTCTCACAACAAAACATTTTAATTGTATTGTTGTATTTACTCCTTGAGATTCCCCAGCATTTCAAGTGCGTCGTCGTGTTAGCATTTAACAAAGTCTATTCAATTAGAGGGAGAGGTGCAAAATAGATTTAGTTATATATGTATGTACAACATGTAGTTATATATATAGGAGGGTGAAGTCTTTTCATTGTGAAATCAAGGTAAGGATGTGGCGACTACTCGCTGCAAACAACAAATCTCCCCTGTCTGCTCTTTAATATTGCTGTTCAAATTAACTTTACACTGAGGCTCCAGGCTAGAGTTAGCAGTAGCCAATAAGAAATCTTTGCTTTGTGATTTTATCAGTTATTTCTAGAACTCCTAGAACTTTTCTCACAGTGTCAATTTCTCTTTTTATTCATTTTCAATTCGTTTACAAATTAGGTATGTTGTAGATGTGGTCAGTGCACGGTTAATTCGAATTCAGATAGAATTTTATGTTGATTTTTGTTGTTAAATCTTAAGTATTTTTTTGTTAATTTCCGAAAATCCAAATGGGAAAGTCTAAAGATTCTTTGACAATTTTTTTTAAATCATTTTCTAAGTTTATGTATAAAATTCTAAATATTGCAGATTCTAAATTTATTAGAATATATTAAAATTTTTTTTAAGTCTGCTTTAGACAGTAAATTTCAGCTTTTTTCTCTGAAAATTTTCAATAAAAATCTGTCCAAGAACACAAGAAAGTATTTTCTCAAAATCCTTTCCAAAAGTCGTTTTCTTGATAAATCTTTTCAGAAATGTCTGAAGATCTAAAACTTAATTTTTATAAAATAAATTTAAAAAATTATAATTTTGGTAAAAAAAATGGTACCTACTATTTCTTTTTTAGAAGAAAATTCAATTTTTATCATCACATTATTTAATTGGTTACTTGGGTTGCTAAGTAAGTTTATTTAGTTTAATCTTGGTTATCTTAGTCTCAATCTTTGTACGAATTCACCAGCATTATTTGAAGCAGACATTACTCTTGAGCAGTTTAACATTTTGATGATTCGTGATAGGTAATAATTCAATGAATAATGTGAAGAAAGAAAAAATTCTCTAAAAAATTATTTTAATTCTTGCTATCGAATTTAGAACTGCTCAAAACAGATAAAAATTTCCATTTTACAAAATCCTAAGGAAAAAAACATTCTGAAAAATCCTTCTTGGCTTATAATCCTACTAAAATCCTACACGAACTAATTTCTAATTTAAATTTTCTGATCTTTCTTTCGTGATAGATATCTGATTTATCTAAGCTTTTTACTAAAATTTCTTTATTGAAATATTCACCTTCTTTTTCTTAAATTTTCTTATCGAACAGACTGTATACTTTCATCATCTTTTCACTGCAAATCTCTACAAAGAATCACTTTTAGCTAAATACACGACGAATGCTATCCAGCAGTTTGTACTTATAAAACCAACCGTAATGTTTCACATAACGTCTGCTTCTGTTTACGTACCCACCTAAACTTTCCAAGAAATATTTAAAAAAAAAAAGTAGATAATCTAATTATGTATTTTTTTAAGGAAACATAGGTGGGTGTACGTGATGTGACGGGCATTTCTTTCTATGCTGCTTGCTGAATTGTTTGTGTACACAATGTAAACAAGAGCAATTTGACTGCGAGAGAACTTAAATGCGACGTTATCTGAAATATTACTGTGTTCGCACCATCCTCTTGGGGGGACACCCACCCACTACATCGACTCCACACAATTTATATTTGTCTACTCACTTTCCTTCCTGCGCGCATTCTTGCTTTCTTTTTCAATTTTAATTTTCATACTAAATGACTCATCTCGCAGAATCTGACCGAACATTTTGTTGGAAATGGCAAAATAATTCGAATGAATGAAGATGGGGACATGGAGCGCGCGTTGTAGCTCTGTGGTGGGGCAAAAAATGTGAGAGAGACAAATTGGAGGGATTTTTGTGATAAAAATTATTATAGAGCAAACACACGAGGAGTGAATAAACAGGGATAACGCAGGAAATTACACAAGAGTAGGTCTGGTGTAGCATGCATGAAATATAATGGAAGAGTAATTAAATGTATACAAAAAGCCCTGACACATACATTAGGCTCTATTTTGTGTTATATCACATATATATCCTTGTGCATAATGTCAAAATGAATTTGATGTCAACCAAAATGTTATGTTTGAGGAAAAAAAAGTGAGAGACATACAAAACATACCACTAGAGGCTATATCAGTCGATCTATGTTGACATGAAAAAACCTCCAAAAAAAACCATGAAAAATTGCATGGTTATTATAGATATAACAATTTTATTAAAAAAAAAAAGAAAACTTTTCTTTCGGAGAGACGTACTCGCACGTTGAGAATAGTGGTGGGAATTAATAAATTTTAATTATATCGTTAATTAGGTAACGAAAAGGTTAATCCTAAGTATAGACTGAAAATGTAAATTGATGAGGAAGTTTTAGCAGAATTTTTTATTTAGAATATAATTTATTTTTGCACACTATATGCCTAAGATTGCCCAAAAAAATGAAATAATTCTAATTTTGTTAAAAAGGTAATAAAGAAAAATTTAATTCAATAAAAACAACTTAGAAGAAAAAATAAATTAATGCCAAACCTCGTTGAATATGATAAAGAAAAAGACAAGAACAAAATAAACGAGAAAGAAATCAATGTAAGATTGTATATAAAATTAAACCCTAATGGAGGTATAAGAGTATGTGGCTGAGACGACATGTATAATGTAAAAGATGCATGATTTTTTTTTATCATAAATTGATCAAAAAATCGATTTGCGGTTATGTACATGTATATAAGATGAAGAATGATTAAAAGTTAATGATTTATTATTAAAAAGCCGTATAAACTTTTTCTTACAACCAATTCTTTTGCTCCCCCCTTTTCACATTTTCATCCCTTATTGAGGAAAACCTCCCGCCCCCACGTAAACCCCTTCATGTGGTTTGTGTTTGTTCTTCGGAAAAACCCTTGGTGAAGTGTTTGATTTCCCTTCTATAGTATATAGATTTGTATATGTGAAAATTTTCTTATATTTGTCCCGCCTTGTAATCATGTATAGATGATTTTGTAAATACTTCCGAATTCGAGGTTTATTTGCTAGACCTTCCCAATCAAATATTGAAACAAATATATGTATATGTACATTTACGATGTATGTACGTAGCATACCCTTACCCATTCAGATAGGGAAGTTCATGTAACTTTGGTAGAGTTAGAAAGAATATAGATTGAAGTTTTAATTGAATTTTGTACGAAGATTTCATTTAAAAGTTAATTCAAAAATATAAATCAGGAAAAAAAGGAAAAAGATTTTTCCTTAATTATTAAAATTTTCCATTAAAATCTCGAATTTATTATCTAAAAAAGTCTCATCTATAGAAATTCCATTTAACTCTGAAATTATTCTGAAAAGTTCAACAATTCCCGCAGTATCAATTAATAATTCAAAATTAAATTCAACTTAGAGCTAATGATATGAAAATGCACGTAATGTGTCTACCAGAGTCAAGAACATAAAATATCATTAGTTTCAAGTCTTCTCATGCAGCGCGTCTTTTTCGGGGGAAGCCAGGAGGAGGGGCAGAGAGCGAAATCTTCTTACAATTAAGTCTCTTTTCCTTAATGTAAAAATAATATCCATAAATTCACATTCTGTGCGCGCGCTGAGACTTTCCATTTAATTGCAAAATGAATCGTAAGGATATTCAAAAGAATCCTCATGAGCTTTCCATGGTACCACGCTCGTGTTTTATAATTAAATTTTATGGGCGAAATCTTTGGGAAATATTTTGCAAGAAAGCTCAAAAGTTTCGTCAAACTCAAAGAAATTTCTTTGATGTCATCAATACAATATTAAGTCATCCTCTGTCCTTTTTACAGGACAATGATTTCATTTCAATGTATTTTCTCTTGTCCTCCTTCTTCCCTCCTTCTGCCCGTGATATAAATTTTCAAAAACTTTCCATCTTCCACCATGGAAAATTCTCGTTTTAAGTTGGAAAATCGGAAAGTTCCTCTATGGAACATTGTTCGTATTTATTCTCAACTGTTGTGTAGTCCATATATCCTTTCCTACATACAGTATATTTATCTATTAAAGTGTAAATTTGTACCCATAGGAATGTTATTGTATTTTCATTGTGATTTCGAGATGGAATTTTTCATTGTTTGGTTATGCAATTTTTCACCAAAAAAACAGCAGCGAGAAACATTTTATTTTTAATCAACGGAAAATAGAGGAATTTTGCAGGTAAGTGATGGAGAATTAATTTGGTGGTATAATTTTAATTAAAATTATGCTATGTAGTAAATTATGATATATAGGTACATACATATATAGGATAAATTTCTGATTCGCTATTTACCTATGTAAAAGGTTCGTTAACGTTTTTTTTCCTGATTAAGAATTTATCTGTGATTTTCCCTAATATATTGGATTAATAAATAATTCTACAAAAGAATGTTCAATAATATTCCATATTTTGTGGCTGAATTCTAATGCAAAACGGAAGCTCTGTATATGATTTTAATTTCCATTTTTGTTACAAGTTTTCCTACATATTTTTATTGTTTATAAATGAATTATTGCGCATTTTCAATCTGCGTATATTATAGAAAAAATTAAAAGAAAAATAATTTCAAAAAACACAAAAATACGCAGAAAGAATTAAAAATAAATTATTTAGAACCAAAATTAGACGACCTTTTCAAATTAAGCAAATAAAAAGAATTTTCCTTCGATGAAGGGAGAAAAATTCTTTTTTCTTTATGAAATTCCAAAACAGTTCGACTTTTTTATTCAATAAGATGTATTGGCGATAACATCTGAGGAATTTCACGGAAAAGTTGTGAGTGAAAGGTCATGGCATTAGGGAATTTTCATTTCCTCCGCACTGGTGGTGTGTATTCAAGCGAATGTGGTGGAGTGACTTGAGTTGGTGAAGAACTTACGAAAGGGACGATTGTGGAGCTTTTCTGTGTATGAATAGCCCACATTTTCATTGGATATTTTAAATATATACATATGTATGTAAATGGTATATGGCAGCCCTTTTTTTTGCCCTCCACCAACCACTATGAAAATCAATATTTCGTGAATTCAACAGACTTTCCCGATTTTTCACGCTCAATTACTTGCTTTTGCGACTTTCGTTGTGGGGTATAAAATGGAATTGAATGAAAGGCAATTTCTACTAGTCCGAGTATATATTGAGGCGGAGGGGGTGTTTGTGGATTTTCACTTCAAGCGTGCAATATTATGGATGTGGCCATAATGAAAGTCTATTGAAAATGTTGTATATTCACCCAACGGAGTCTCTTATCGCGTCTATTTTTATGGAAAATATTCCACACTTTGGAGATTTTCCACTAAAAAGCTCCCCCACGAAAGCTCCCGCGTGGTTGTGGTTTCTTTTGTTGAACCCACCACCTCAAACAATTACAATTTGCAGGAATAGTAAAAATGAAAATCGTTAATATTTCCTACTCTGAAATGTATTTTCCTACAAATAGTCTTTATACATAAGTTGTGTAGAGCTTTGATACATATATATTGTGATGGAAAGCATGGACTTCTTCAGTACACAACACCATTAAATCCATATCGTACCACGAAGCAAGATTTTTCATTTATTGCATATTTTCCCAACTGAATCCTTGCTGCATTCTTCTCCGTGAAAATAACTTCCCCATATATGGTAAAAGTATTTCAATGGGCGTTCTCTTCCTATGCTATATACACGAAACTCCGCACAGGAAATCGCATTCATTCTTCAGCTCATGCATCATAGAATTCACGTATATGTATGAGTTTAAATTTCAAAAATATGGGGTTTTATTTAGGAATATAAAAAAGTGAGTAATTTATGACTCAATGAAATTTTTTTCTGCATAAAAAAAATACTCCAAAATTAGCTTTTTAGATTATCTCTTAATGCTAATTTACGTAGTTAGTTTTTTCTCGTTTTATTAAAATTTTCTAAATATTTTTCTCTCTGGAAAACTTTAGAAGGAAATTTCATTAATTTGTTGCTTTGTGAGCTGTTATTTGAATTTTTTAAATAAAAATAAATCAAATTGATTATGTTGTATACCAGTCAATAAAATCGTTGTGGAAAAGAGATATTTAAACACTAAAAGTTGCCTCTTTCACTTCATTAACTTCATTATCCCTTTGAGATTTTATAAACCTTTTTTCCTACACAGGTCATTGATTTTTTCATTCAAGTTGTTTAATGATAAGAGAAACGAGATAGTTCATCAACTCCTTAAAGAATTTTATCTTCTATGGAGAAATTTAAGGATATTTTGTAGTGAATCTAATGTTCAGTAAAGGAGTTTATTCGTTTCTATATGGAAAAACGAACTACAGGTAATCTTGTAAATAAGGAGTCAAATATACATATGTATATTGAGAAATGATCAAAAGTCTTACAATCTTTCTCACAGATTCTCTAAAAGCCTATGAAAATTTGCCAAAAAATGTAAAACTTAACGTCATTGGGATTTTTCTCTTTTTTTTTCAATGCATAAATTCTCATAATTTTTTTAAGATAATTTTTTAATTTTATTCACAGACAACAACATTTTAGTGGCTCATGGTACATGATGTAATAATATCCTTTGCATTTCATCCTCTGCTTTTTTTCTCGGAAAAAATCATCAAATATTTTTCCAAGCGTAAACCACAAATTAATCAATTAAATGAAATTGGAGAGGGTTCGAAATTGGATGCTCCAAACCAAAGAATTGAATAATCAGTTCGCATTGATTGAAAGCACCCAAATGCGTTCCGATGGAAAAAGTGTGTTAACACAATTTCAATCAAATTGATTGAATCATCGAATAAAGGTACTAAAAAGTACAAGTGTTGCCGTGGAATGAGTTGAATTCGAAATCCACCACGTGATAATTTATTGGGGATCCTTTTTCAGCATGATAAATTAATTTAGTTTCACAGAGGAATGACAAGATCATATTAACATTGGGATTTTTTTTTAAATTAAATTAATTTTTTTTTATTCTGAATTTTATGCTGCAAATTCATAATTTTTAGGGATTCATGTTCTGCTTGAAATTAAAATTGAATTAAATTAGAAAATTAACTTCTAAGCTTTCAATTTTGAAGCTTTTTCAACTTTAGTGGAAGCTTTTTAACCCCCAGTTTGCCAAATGAAGCTTCTGTACTTCTATGTACACTTTATAATAAAAATATTCAACAATAAATTTATAATGTAAATGGGTTTGTCGAAAGTTTTTGTACGAAAATTATGCATTTGGTGTTTTTGGGTGAAAATTTCCCCGAGAAAACTATAACTACCAACATTTATTATATTGAAAATTATATATAAAATGTCAACTGAAAATTGAATTTAGGTTTACACTTTACTAGTTTTCAGTTTTCCACATATGTATACGTATGTTCCCACCCATACATATGCTGGTGTTATATATGTTGTATTGTAAAAAGCAATGAGAGGAGTGAGTATAAAAGCAATGCAGTAGCAAAGCTTTCACCAGCTGTCACAGAAATTAATTTTATATGGAGTTTGGAAATTTTGTCCAACAGCTAGGGCAAAAACGTGTCTGCTTTTAGTGCATAAAATCATTGGGAATTTGTTGGAAAAATTTGATAAAAATATATATTCTACATAAAACCCGAGAAAATATTCAATTCTTATGGATGAACAGTTTGTTGTGACGCTGAAGAGTGTGTGTGTGGGGGTGGAAAAGCTCGCATGCTGTGGCATTTTTTAAAAGGACTAAGGGGATAGTCTATTTTACATTTCCATGACAAATGTTTTCATCATAAATATGTCTCTATTTGCATACAAACATTTCTCCCTCGAGCGAATGGGAATAATTGCATATTTTCTCCCATCCATGTCCTTACAAATGGGGTTGTGGAAATCCCGCCCATAAACGAGAGTACTCCATTCGAAGGGTTTTCTGAGTGAAAAATCACCACAAAATCCACTTTTGATGAGCCCAACATTGGATTCCCTTTGCCCCGAATAGAAAGCTCCCAGGGAGTTGGGGTGAAAGATATTTTAGAAACACCATCATGGAAAATTCATAGAAAAAAAAGAGAGACAAACCCCGTCGAAACTCAATGTGTACAATTATCGTAATTTGACGTCTATTTCTGTGAGACACCCTTCGCTCAATATACTTCTCTCTTGCTCTATTTTCAAGACAAACTGTCCACCTTAACCACTAACATGGCCTTAGCATATCCAATGTCGTTTAAATAAATTATAACCTACTTTCCCGTACAAAAACGTTACTAATATTACTCCCAATCGATTTTCCCGGTTATAGTTATATTTATACATTCTACTGAGATTTTCATTAAAATCTTTTAGGGCTGTGTATATTGGTACTATGTACATATGTAGAAGAAAAAAAAGTTAAAAATTTCACTTAAAGGATTGTGAAAAGTTCAAAATATCATATTTTACAATGAGATAGAGCCAATTTATCCTAGAAATAATTATATGAAATGAGCTTTAGGAGCTTTTCACTGATATTTTGAGCTTTTCCTAAATCTTTTAGAGATTTTTCTTGCCCTACTCTCTCCTTATTTAACAAAAAAGTATTCAATCCCCCGCATGAATTCTTAAAATTTTCCTTTCATTTTATTTATATTAAGAGAGTAAGTTCTTATCAAAAAGAAATGAAAGCTAAATTATTGACCAGAAATTAATTTTAGAAGTCAAATTCCTCAATATTCCACCTACATAAAATCTATTCATACAATTAAGTCCCATAATAAAAATAGAACATTTCTTTGGTACACACCTAAAATAAATAGATAACAAATTATTCTGAATTTATTTCTATTCATATTGCATCCTTTTGAGCACCCTGTGGGTTGTGAGGTATGAGCGTAGCTATGGTGAAATGTACATGCATATAACAATGTTCAAATATGATTAATTTTATTGCTTAGTTGTTATGTTGAAAGGTTGTCAGGAGTACATGTTTTTGATTAATCCCTAAGGAGTGTTCAGCTAAAGTGTCAAAAATATGCTATGACTATCAAACACGACATGTCACCATTTAATTTCCTTCTTAAGTGAACTTTGTCACATAAAACTTAAATATAGTGGAGTACAAATTAATAAACACAATGAGATTCTAAACTTTCTATATAATCGAATCTTGTTCTCAGTAAATTTAATTTAAATTTAGTTTATAAATAGGATTTTGTGCAAAGTTTAATTTGTTACCTTGTGGAAAAGGTTCTAATTATTTATAAGCTTTGCAAGAGGCTTTAAATTGCTTTTACAGTGAATAAAAAAAATAATTTGCTGATCGATTTTGTGTTCTTAGCTCAAGAATTAATCTAACCATCTAAAACTTATCAAAATTCATATTTATGAACAAAATGTTAATATTTATTAATAGTTTTTCTTTAAAAAAAAATTAGAAGCATAAAAAATGCATGACTTAAAAAATATATTCAGAAGGAGTTATAGTCCTTCTCAAGCTTCCCAAATCACTTAATCTTGATCAGAGAAAATCACATATTATTCTGTTTTGTGAACTACATAACGTACACCCACTCTCAATTTCCCCGAAAGAGTTCAATCCATCCTTCACAGAACCCTCTCTCTGGGTTGATTCGATGAAAAATGTTATGTCTACGTCTCGGGGTTCACTGTTTCGGCAATCTGTTTCTCATTTTCGTTTTTGGTACGAAAATGAAAAATCGAACGAAATACATCCTGTGGGTAGTTTATCACATCACTCGGACGTGTATGCGAATCTCTTGAGGCAGCACCCGTTTGCTGGATTTAAGATGAAACTTGCACTTTTTCGCTCTGCCCTCCCCGCCCCTCACCTAGCCTGTATTAAACTTTATGGACCTGACATCATTGAGACGGGGCTACCATTAATTTGGCTGGCATTTTGAATTAACTTTGATGTCATTCTGTGGTTTTCTAATTTTCCACCCAAAGATTGCACAGAACTGATAAAGTACACACATTTCGGGGATAGGGAGGAGGATGTATTTTCATTATATGGAAATTATCTTAATTTATTGAGATGTCTTTAAGCTCCTCAACATCTTTTCCATTTCACATTTCATTATTATGGAACATTTTTCCTCCTACTCCCTGTTGCTTCAAAATGATTATAATACATTTTTTATTAATTTATTATTCATGTGAAAATGCACATGATGTTTAATAATTAATTTGAATATTTAATTCCTTTTTAACTGATTTATTAATTTCAAATTTTGCGCTCAATCAAGCATTATTTTACACTTTTTTCATTCAATCACATAATCGCTTTTATTGCTGTGCCCACAAAATAGATTTCAGCTCTATATTAGTTCATTGGGAATTTCCATAATCCATTTCAGATCCCAAATAATATAAAATTTTCACGTTTCCGAATATTTCCGGAAGTTCGTGGAAAAAAATAATTACACCCAGAAGTTTCTTTGTTTTTTTTTAATGATTGATAATTTAATTTGAATGGAGAATTAACGAATAAGAAGGTTTTCTAATGAAAAATCATTTCTGTAATCATCGACGAAGAATTGGAATTAATTGATTCTACGATAAGAGAGACAAAAATTACGACAGTAACGTCATTTTTTGAATCTTTGGGCATGTGATATTTTGAGCTATGGAGAAAGCTTTTAGAGCTTTTCCCTGATGATTTAACAGTGGAAAATTATGGGTTTGCTTTACGCTATTTAAGTTATTTTTGATAAATTACAAGATTATGTGTATCCTGATTATATCCCTGAATTAGGGGCTAAATTATTAATTTTAATTATTTTCTTTTTAAAAAAAAATTTTTTTCCGTTTTTCATACAATTTTTCCTTTGAGTTCTTCGGGAATTTCTTAGAAGCTCTATTAATTTTTTCATTAAATTTTTCAGTGTCAAAAACCTTTAAGGCTATCACAATATTTTTCATTTTATTATGGGCTCTTTTAACACGAAGAAAAAACTTTAAAAAGGAAAATTTGTAACATTTTCCATTTAAGTAATTTCTTCTCATTCATTTTTAATTCAAATAAAAACAACATTCAAGAATTATTTATTAACTTAAACTTAATCACTTTAAAAAGCTATTTTCTTATAAATTATTTTTGAAGTGTAGGTAAATTGGAATAATACGAATGAAATAATATTGTGGGTGTAATAAATAGAACAAGTTGAATACGAAATCCATATGCAACCTACATCCAAAACTTTACCTGCTCTGCTGGGGAGTATAAAGAAAGGAACGCTGAGAGGGAAATTCAATGCTTGTGAATTGGAAATTTTCTGACGGGAATTGTCTAAAAGGTTTGACTTGTGTGTTTGTGCATTTAATATTGCTTCCTAAAAAGCTCCACACCATACCTCAGCGCGTTGTATGTACTGCGCGGGGGTCTTGTATCGCAAAAGCTGGTATACGCGCGAGATGGGGTGTAAAGTGTTTGGTGGGGAATCACGCGAGAGTTTATATTTTCACATAACACATAGTTTTGTATATTATTTGATATGTGGAACACAATGGATGGCGAGGATGTGTTTGATTTTCTCTCTCTTCCAGCCAGAAAAACAAACTCATGGTGCATTGTGTAAGGCAGCACAAGGAAAAGTTTTTTTTTTGGAGGGAAAGCTTGACACCTTAGCTATACGTGCCACATTGCCCAAACCCCACGGCAAACCACACCGACCAAACCTCCAGGAAAAAAGAACAGGCACATCGCACACGATTGTTTCAGACTCTGTGTGCCTGTTTTCACGGCAAATCCTTGGGATCAGTGTAAAATCCCACTGTGCAAAAATGGTTATATCCATGGATGGGCCTTCCATCTTTTCACATATGCACACATTATATGGAATTTTAAGTGAACCACATACCAAAGGAATATTTTTGCAAAATCTCTCTCGTTAAAAATATATGTAGGATGTTTTCCCTATATTATATTTATTTTAACTTACTGTCGGATGGAGTTACTTTTAAAAATAAAATCCCATTTTGGGTTACTTTGGACAATGTTTTCCAGGAAGTTGTAAATTAAATATGTTCAATTAAATTAACCCCAAAGTTGAAGGGTAAATGAGATCAGGATTAAAATTATGACAGTCAGAGTTAGAATTTAATAAGGATAAAGTTATTAAATTCTTTGTTTTTAATCCCTAAAATTTTTTCTAAAATTACCTATCCATCCTTTATTTTCTCTCTTATTGTTTGCAGCTGTCTAAACATAAAACTTTATTCATAAACATTAAGTTTTTTTTAGCTTATCTGAATCACCCCACTTTACGGTAGGGGAGAGCGGGGTTAAAAAAGTCACTAAAGAGTTTAGAAAAAGCTCAAAATATAATATTTCCCAAACAGATAAAGCGAAATGAATACCTCAATTCTTTAGGATATTTACTGCCCTACAACTCTTTCTCAGGTCATTTTGTTCTATCTGGCTAGGAAATATGATATTTTCGGCTTTTTCCAAACCCTAAAGTGACTTTATTAGCCCCGCCCTCCCCTAAGCTTACAAACTATAATTTAAGCTGCTTTAAAAAATTGATCCATTCCCAGAAAAGAACATTGAAAAAGCTCCTCAAAAAGAAGGTTAAAGAATGCAGAAAAATATAGTAAATGAAAATACTTACTATAACTAACTAGTCTCATGCAGTCTGACTATATTAAAGGGTATGGTTAGTCCTTCTCACAGAGTGGTGTCTATTGAAACCCCAATATGTGGTTTTTTCTTCCCAAAATGTCCATGAATTCTGCAGTTAAAACCAAAATACAGGGAGAGAAGTTCCATTGCTCAGGGATACCCAAGGAGAGAAATCGCTTGAAAATAGGGAAAATTTTCGAAAATCCGTCGGCAGGGATAGGGCGAGAATTGGTCAAAATTTCGACGCCTTGACGAAAATGGGGAATAAAAATCCCAATTTTTCTGTCGAAAGTTCGTCGAAAGCATCTTCCCTATTTCTGCCCAATTGAGAAGCTGATGTCGAAACGTGGCCGACCATATTTCGACGGACCGTCGAAATAGGGCAGAAATAGGGAAAATTTTCGAAAGCATGTCGACATGTACTGCCTTGATTTCCTCATTATTCTTCTCTTTCTCTCCAATGATATTCAATTCAAACAACATATTTTTTCTGCTCTTTTCACACATCAGATGATTATATTGGGGCCTCCATGGCGTTATTTTACATGACAACAATAAAATGCCAAGACAAAATGGAACACGATATTAATAAATATTAATATTTTTATATTGCGACTTATCCTGACGCTTGGTCTTTGGAAAACCATGCCACACCCTTTTCCCGACGGGAATATTTGCCATAGGCGATAAAATGCCATTGCATTTCACAAAAATTTAATTTTTTGATAATATTTTCATTTCACTTAAAAAATGAAATTTCCCAAAACCTTGTTGAAAGTATTTTTAAAATTTCTTTACACATCCTGAAACATGTTGGTCAACATATTTTGGATGCAAAAGTATCAGATAATTAATAAATCGAATTTAATTTTAGCAAGTAAATTTTTGATTTGCCGCGCACGATAAAGTACGCCATTGAGCTCATTAACCTCTAAACCTTAAAGTCCATCTGTTGACAAAATATGAAATCAAAAATTTGGAGAAGGGCAGAAATTGGGAAGAAATAGGGCAAAAATTGGGAAGATTGTCGAAAGCATGTCGAATATTAGTCGACAAGCGGCCTAATTTTTTTCCCAATATTAAAGGAAATGGAGGAAGGAAAAATTTCGACAGACTGTCGACACCCAATTCCCTATTGGGAAGAGGGTCGAAACTTTTTCGAAATATTTTCCACTTGGGCTGCCCAATTTTTTTACTTAAAAATAGGGCAGAAATTGGGCTGATTGATAGGGAAATATCCCGAATATATTTCGAAAGATGATTTCCTTCCAAAATAGGGCAGCTACTTTCGACATATTTTGGAAATTATTTCGAAATAGGGCAGCATTTGGGAAAATAGTTCTCGTTGGGTACTTTGGTAAACCTTGTTGAGCTAGTGGAGTTTTTTCCGAATGTGTATTTCCTGTTACATACACTGTTTCAACTACATGAGTATGTTTAGTTCATTGCAATGCAAACACAGCTATTGATTGTTAGAAGAAAATTTTTAAGTCTCTGTTTACTGGATTTTGGGGCTTTAAATTAGTATTTAAAGCTTAAGCTTTTAGGCAGAACCTATTTTCTTTCTTATAGGATTCTTACGAAATTACGATAAATGCTAAAATTTTTCTAAGTTTTCTTCTTATCATTCTTGCATGGGTATGATTTTAGTTGACCTTAAAGAAAAGCCAAACTCATTAAGGAATCCTGCCTCATTCACTAAAGCTCTTCATCCTTGACCCTAAATCTATATAGTTTTATTATTCGATTAATCCAAAAATGATGAAATATTTAAGAATTTAAAGCAGTTTCGTTTTCCTTAAATATTCCACAAAATTAAGCCGTGAAACCCTAAAATGAATCACACCTCTGTAAACGCTTTAGCCTAACAATCTACGTTTTTTTTCATTTGGCGCAAAAAACTCTCTCTGCAGGGGTTTTTCGTGAAAACTCAAATTGAAGCAACTGCATCCCGCAGATATGTGGCGGGAAACTCAAAGTGAATCCATCAAAATTCATTTACACACTACAACCAACGCGGTGTGCGGGCGGGGTGGAAGTTTGGGAAAACTGTAGAAAACTACCACCTCTGTGCTGTTGTGATTAATTGTTTTTGTAGCCCAAGCCAGCCTAGCACATGCCTACACGAAACCAACGATTATTACGAGAAATTTGTTTGCACATGGGAAACAATTCAACATTTCCTTGCTTCTGGGTTTAGTTTTCTGTATGCGAAATAAATGGATGTTGCGATGAATTAGATGCTACATGTATGTGCGTCCAAAGTATTGCCGCCCCCTCACCCCTTCTTTTTTTTTTTGGCTGCACACATAGGGAATTTTCGTTAATTCATCACGTTTTTGGAGTAGCTGCGGCACAAGCTCTTTGACGCCCATTTTCAACTGTGTTATATATTGTAGGTTTTCATGGTCCAGACATGAATACGTGAACACTGCCTGGGTTACCTTTTTCCACGGGTTTGTTTCATCAAAACTCTCCCATATCACACATCACAGCGTTGTATATGTACAATACATAATCTAGCACTATGTATGTGTATGTGCCATCAGTATGAGAGCGACAATGATTGTTATGGCGTGGCCGATACAAACTTTCATGAATTTAATGAGCGGTGGTTTTCCACCCCTCAAGCTGATACTCTTTTTTCCTCCTCCACCCACACACAACTCTCCTGCCCTGCATGTGTTTTTGCCGCACCATTCACAGCCAAAGGGCCTTGGCAAAGGCAAAAAGAAGCACCCAGGGGGTGCCTCTATATATAAGGGGGTGGGAGATGAAAGAACTCCCTGCGGTATCACTTGAGCCATCTCGCCGTAAACGTTCCTAGCTCCCTATAGTGTGGCTCTGTGCCCCCTTGTACGCATAAGACAACGATAATGGAGTTGGAAAGTTTGCACAAGTCCCTTGTGTGATTGTGAGTGACTGCAATTCACTTTGCTTGTGCCCAGAGAACCTTCCTTGTGTGTGCCTTTTAATAACTGACACCCCAATGTGAATAGACAATTTCCCACACTTTCCACCCATGTGCTATATACACCACCACCCCTCTGGTTTCGTTCCTGAAACGACACAAACCCCTTTTTTTTGAGACTCATCACAAAACGCAACGGCGCACCAGCACTATGCATGTCGTGTGCCAAGAAGTATGCTATGTGGGTGAGATCTCACTTTATGGTTCCACTTGTGAATTTTATTTATATGCCCAACATTTCACCGAGACTTTCCCTTCAATCACCTAAATGGATTTAGTCCACGATGAAGAAGAAGAAAAAAAATGGGGGAGTTGCATCAAAATAAACTGGGGTGGATTTTGGTATACAAACATGCTTTCTCATTGGCTAAAAGGCCACCATCATCAAAAGGAGTTTGCCTCAGGAGGGCTTAAGGGTTTTAAAGACGTAACGCTACAAACCATGTGATTTACACAGAAGAGGATTTAGGGGTTGCGTAAGTAGCTGTTGAAACATAAAAAATATTAAATTGAGGAAATTTTTCTCGAAACAAGAAAACAAGTGGAAGGGATTGCTGAAAAAGATGGTTAACTTTTGAATTAGGAGAAAAAGCGTCTTGTAATCTTATTTTTATGATTTCTTACTTTTAAGGATGATGGTTTTCTTCAAATGATTTAGATGATTAATAAAAATTAACTTATGAATTGTTGAGATAGTGGAAAAACTATAAAATGTTAAAGGTTTGACTTACTTGAAAATCCGATGGAGGCGCCGGGTTTTATAGAGCTTTGGAATTTTATTTTAAACTTTTAGGACTACCTTCGTGTTTAAATGAAACAACGCTGGAAACGCCTGGTAAATACCTGGAAAAATAAATTAAAGCATAAAGAACATTTAGTTTAATTTATATCGAAAAAAATGATAATAATTAAAAACATTTAGTTAATCTGCTGATTATCATTATTTAATCTCAGAAAGTTTCTTAATTAAACTGCAAAGCGTCTTGATTATATTTTAGTACATTATGTGTAACAATTGACCTACTTCAAACCTAAGACCTATTTGCAATTAATCTAAGCTACTTTATATATTTTTTTCAATTTCTTTTTAACTTTATTTTGTCGTTAATTGATGTTTGATGAAATTACCTTTATGTTTCCACAGACATATGTTTCCGAATAGAAAGAATGAGAAGAGATTAGTATGTACTTCTTGGACTTCCTCACGCACTCACGCACCTTTGGTATTCACACATGAAAAGATAAGAAAGAATTAGAACCAGGTATCCTCCGGTTCGAAAGAAATTTTAATGATTAAATAATAGATTTTTTAGAGAAAATAATAACTCGGCGTCATCGCCATACAAAGTTTCAGAAAAGGTGAAAAGAAGAAGAAGATTACAGTTGACATTTCAAATTTTCCCTACACTGTAAAATATTGTGAGAAAATTTCCCACAATTGAACAGAAAAATGTTATTTATTAGAATTCATGCATATCTTTCTTCTAAAAGCCTAAAATGTTTTTTTTTTATTATTACCATTACCCAGGCCATTACCATAAGATATCAGTAAAAAAAAACTGTAAGAATAATCAATTTATGAGCAAATGATAAAATTATTTAAAAGAAAGGAAATTCACCTAGCATAATTTCTATGAAACTTGTATGTATTTCATTGCACAACGATAATGTGGTTCATTTAAACTTCTCCTTCTTCTATCCACCACTAAATTAGTTTTTTTCACTATAATACAGTTAAAACTTTCAATTAGCTAAATAAATTCACAAATAACCTAAAATTTATTTGCCATGAAACACTATTTTGTATTTAAGTGGAATTTAACTTTTCTTGTATGTACATAGGTGCTCTCAAACTATCGAAAACTGTTGATTAATCACGAGAAATGGTGAGGGGTATAGCTTACATGAGGGAGAACAAGGGTCTTCGGGTGAAGTCGAAAGAGGTGATGTTGGCTTCCTCATAAACCAAGCTCATCTGTGGAACAAAGGATAGAGCCACAATTGAATTGATCTGTTTTGGAGGGCAAAGCTCGGAGGGAGGAGATTTGGTAAAAGCTCGAATTGGAGGAAAACAAAGTTTAATCCGTTGGACTTAAAATGTCCATATGGTGGCAAAAGGGAGTTGGTTGTTCAGGAAATGGAGAAACAAAACACCTTTTGACTCTATCACCTTGAGCGGATTTTGTGGATTTTGTCCAAATGCTAACCTGCAAATTGGTTTAGAGACGAAAAATTCACCAGAGAGTTGCGTTCAGTGTAGTGGATAAAATTAGAAGTGATTGTTTGTTGCGATGTGAAATCCCAAAGTCTAATTGCGTTTTTAGGTTTATACCTATCTGCTATGTATGTAGGTAGTATAGGGGTGGAATTGAGTGAAGAAGAAGGTAAGGGGGAAGGGTAAAAAAGCGAAGTTATTTAATGTTTTTGAATCTTATCTACTATTTGTGTAGAACTGTTGTGTATTATTAAGTTCCTTAATCTCTCAAACTTAATGTACATTGTACGTTGGTATGGCGTTCAGCTATGTTGCGATGGGAGTAGGGGTGGGGAAGTGCTGTGTGTGTGTGTTGTAAATACACTCAGACTCCGGATACGTGTTAAAATGTAACTTGGCGGAATGATAATTTATTCAAACTGCATGCTGTTGCCGTGGGGTGAGAGGAAATGGTGGATGGGGGTGCGGGTGCGAGTAATGGGAATAAGGATGAGATATGTGGCCACCCCCAATGGGCTTGAGGGTGTCAGTTTCTTTTCTCTTGTGGGCCACCCCACCCCAACTCCGCACCAAGAACGGGGGTGTGTAGCGATGTGTATATCCTGGCACAAGAGCTAGGCTGCCACAAACTCTTCGCTTTGAATGAAGTTACTTTTGAGTGAGTTCGCGAGTGGGGCGAAGCATTTATCTGATTGACATTTGTTTTGAACAAGGCAGGCAGAGGCCATTTATCACAGTGATTAAGTGAATATGCTCTGGATCTGAGTCCCAAAATTGGGATCGTTCAGCTTCTCGTTTTTGGGGGGCCAAGCACACAGCATATACTTTGGCATGGTGCGCAGCAGAAGGGACAGAGTTACACGCACTCCAATGGGGATAAGCAGGGTACACTACACTTCAACCTCCTACCCTTAACCCCCCTTTTGCCAACCACCCTGTGCGCTTAATATATACATACATACATATAGAGACGCCCCATCGCAATACATGTTCACTTTACTTCACAAGTTTCCATGAAAATTTAATGATCCCCGTCGAACGAATTCTCCCCTATTTTCGCTGTGTGCGCCTTGAAAATCACAGGGCACCTCATTTCCCGCCTTTTTGTACACTCAGCACATGGGAAGTGGTAATTGAGAAATCTTTCAAAGTCGTGCTCATTTGGTGGGACTTTGTTCAGAATACTAAGTTACCCTCGTTAGCTGGTGTGTGTATGCTCTGTACCAACCTCCCCCCCTGACTTTTGATTCCAATTTCGAATATTTGATTTTACAAGAGAGGTAATCCAGCTACTAAGACACCTGTAGGACGGAACAATTTCATGGAAAATGTTTATTTATCTCCCAAAAACACCAAAATATTTCATTTAAGATTTATTTTATTTATTAGCATTTTTAAATTATTAATTTTTGACTCTTTACTCGGGAGAAATGTTAAGTGAATTTGGAACACCCTTTAATAATATTCCACCCTTATTCTATCAAAGCATAAAATCTCCACGTGTCTGGGTATTTTCGAAAAGTTTATCAAAAAGTTACATTCGGTCGTTTGTCCGTCGATCCGTCTGTCTGTCTATTAGATTGATAATGTGTTTGTATGACTGCGTGTATTTTGGTATAGAGTTTAAACGATTGTATGATTAAAAGAAAATAGTAATAATAGTAAAAATTGTAGATATAAATTAAGATTCGAGGTTTTACGAATGATAAATCATAATTAACAACTAATTTGCATTCAAATTAAAACATTTGATATATTTTGTCTAATCTTTTTGACATTGTTTTATGCGTTCATTTTCTTACGTTTGACGTTTATTTTTGACGAATTTTCTATTTTATTTTATTTGAAATAAATTGATTCAAATTTTTTTAAAATCGATTTTAAAGTAAAGACGTAATTAATTCCCGTAAAAAAATTCTTTCACCGACATTTATATTCCAATTTAATTCAAAGCAACTTAAACTAGTTTAACATGAACTTTAATCAACGAATTTTAAGAATATTTAATGCTGAAGTAATTTGTAGTGTTCCAACTAAATAAAAATATAATAATAATATAAAGAAGCTTCATAATTAGTTTTTCGCTACTTAGTTTTACCAAAAGAAACTCAATGCCTTGTCGTAAAAGTAAATAAGTAAATTACACGTCAAGTCTTATGACTTTTCAATATAAAATTATGTAATAATAAATCCTCCAACATTGAAGGGAAAATTTGTTTTAATATACATAAAGGAACTTTAAATTACACAGCAGTGACACAAAGTCATCCCGATGGCACTCCTTCCCTGCTTTATATGTAAAAAAAAAAAGACGACGATCCTGTACACGATGATGAATGAACTTTTCACCATGACAATCGACATCGTGAATATTAAATTGATGATGGCAAGAAGAAAATCAATAGGTTATTTTTTCTTACGATGCACATAATGAAATAAAATTTCATATTATAGCGAAAAAGGAGCACGGCGAAAGAAAAAAATCGAATTTCCTCGGTGTTTTCCCATATTACACTCAACGGTACGCTACACATAGCCCCCCAATGAAATATTAAACTTTCCTCGACGGTGAACTCCGCTTTTTTTTCAGCTTCACTCCACCCCCACACTCTACCCTTATTTATGCAGCGAATCATAAAGAATTTATCAACATTTCACTTTTACACTATCAAATACTCCCTTGAGTTTGGGGGATGGGGTGAGGACTGAGGGAGGGACGGCAAAAGGATATGGATAATATTAAAATGCGTTCCACATTGTAATTCCTTTACAACACCCTCCCCTCTACTTGCTTTAACTACATTTTCAGCTTAAATAAAATTTTAATTTAACACCCCTCCACCCGCCCTTTATAGTTTTAAATTCGAATTTACAATCTCGTAAAAATTGCAACGCGCACTTCAGCTAAGGTTGGAGGTGAAATTGATCCCAAAGTTCATGGGGGAAAATCTCTCACCTTGGGAAGAATATTCATTTCTTCCTGCAAAATGTCATCGTGTTTATAGCATTTACAGACGATTTATTTCACTTTGGAGTCACATTCTTCTTTACAGCATCCTCTTTACTTGATTTCTTTCTCAAATGCGCGGGGAAATCCGTCTGCACACATCCCCCTCCTACAACCCCCATATAAGCTGTGTCAGCAAAGAAAATAAAATTAAGTAAGGAAAAAAAAGGATTACTCTTTAGAAATATGAAATTTTCTTAAATTAAAGTGAAACCTGTCTCACTTTCTAGACATAAAGACTTAAATTTCTTATTGTAGAAAATCTTTGCAAACTCCATCACATTCACCATATTAACGTCCCCAAAAATCTTCCCCTCAAACTTCACCTAAACTAATTTATATTAAAATTACATTTTGATTTTTTTCACCACTCCCTGCGAAAATCATCTGCAGGTTGTGGAAAACTTTGTTGCGTTCGCATGATCTTCCCCCACCCACACATCCTTTAAATTTTGCTAACGTATTATCTCATCCGAAGCGTAAGTCTTGAAGATGCATCATGTTTAATTCAATAATCAGAGAGAAGTGAGATAAGACAGTGTTGTTGGAATTTTGTTGGAATGCTCTCGAGGCTTGGGGCGAAATTAATTCATTAATTATGAACCATCAACAATGCTTAAAATTTTGACACTATAGTTAAGGCACTTGAGGACAAAGTTTCTCCATCTTGACAAATTTAACAAAGCCCTCCCGCAACAAACTCCATTGAACATTGTGCCATAAACTGATGTTGCCCCCACAACAACAAAGAAATCCTTTGGTGCGTTGAGTACCAAAAGGAAAAGAGTTATACATTTAACCCGCAAACAATACACCTTTTGCCAATGGGGATGGTGGTGGTTGATGGAGTTTTGTGGTTTGAGAGTGGGTTGAAAGGGAGCTATATATTGCTGATGTTGTCAAAGTTTTAAAGGAAACTTTATACACTCCTTTTCGTGAAAGTGATGTGCATGAATTGTATGGATTTCGGGGGTGGATCTTTCAGTGTTTCAACCCCGTCGCCCTCATGTTTCCAAATCTCACTGCAATGAATATTTTGTACAGCATTGTGTTGATATAAAATGTCAGCAAGGAGTTATAGGGCCATCAATGGAAAATACAAGAGCAACCAGAAAGATACAATTTCTCTTTTAAATTTTATAAACCATTTTTAGGAAGCAAAATGCCAAAATGCTTACCTCAGGCGCCTTTCTGTATTATAAAACCCACCTATATATTTTACATGTGGTGAATTCCCATAAAGAGTTACAATTCACCCGCAAAAGATAATATAATTTGCGGAAGACCGCAGAAATATTTAAGAGCTTTAATGGTGCAGCAATTGAAAGCAGAGCAGATTTAGGCAGAAAGTTCCCTGCAGCAATAATGGTTGAGGCGAGGAAGATTATTATGTCTCTCGTTGTTAAATGGATGAAATGTGTACCTACATATCACGGAGCTGCTGTCTCAGACAATTCCACATAACATGGGCGAGCTTTTATGTAGGTACATACACGATATGAATTTTCATGGCCAAGAGATTTATGTTTGGATATTAATTTTGGGCGGGCCATTTTGGTGTATAAAATTCACTCCAATGTGGCATATGCTAAAAAGTAATCGATTGAGTGTTTGCCATGAAGATGGTTGAAGGGACCCTCGAAAATCTTATCTCACCATCCTCCTCCCTCGCCCCCCTTTGTTAGATATCGAATATTCAAAAGGACATGGTTATATCCCCCTTTGCACACAATATCTCGGAGCAAATAGTGTTAAATCATCGTAATCAATCTTAAATTCTCATTATGTACGATATGGCAGTGCGTAATTTTCCAAGCTCACTGCGGGGGCGGGAATACACTGAAATCCACATACGCACGTCTACACGTGTTATACATATAAAAACAACGACCCCATCGTAATTATCATCAAGATCGAAAGCATTTTGTGGAGGGTTGGAAGTGCTTAATGATATTCTCCAGATCATACTGTGAGTTTTGTACATTACATACACTACCCTCAAAAAGTTTCTGAGTGAGCGATAATTTTGTATTTTTAAAGGTAAATTTTAAGTGAATATATAGTGCTGTGGGTGTCTTATTTAAAAAGAAATGGTTTAACTGCTGAAAACTACATTTAATCTCCTCTCCAATATAGTACAGTAGAAGTAAAAGGAAATCTAACGTCCACCTCTAAATAATTAAATAAGACATGTGTAGTCCCAAATTTTTCCGGATCAACTTAGAATTTGATCCTAATTAATTTCACGTTGAAAATGGAGTCATGCTGTTTGAGGTCTCTGAGCATTTTTCATTTTCGCCATACAATTTCCCAAGAATTGGAATAAAATTGAACAAGTGGCACCATGGGTGGCTGCAAAAAGAATTTCAGGTTGACAAATTTATAATTTACCCCTTGCTAAAAAAAAATGTATAACTATATATAAATAGGTTAACCCCAGCCTGAGATATAGCCACTTGAAATTTACCTTGAAAAATACACAATTTCTGCTCGTCCGGAAACTTTTTGAGGGTAGTGTATGTATGTACATAAGCCCAGGCTACCCAGACCACATGCACAGGTTCAATTGGGAGAAAGTGAGTTGTTCTATGAGGTGAATATATACCAAGTATGTAACATTTCTTTACCCCGTGCCATTCAAATCCCTTTTAAATACACACACGCACCCTCTTTGTGAACATTTCTCCGGAGCATAATCATATCCAAAAATACTGTGCAGCGGGTGCTGTGTACGATAAAAAGGGCTGTGTGAATTGTGCAGCAGTGTAAGATTGCGATGAAAAGGGGATTTTTGCTACACACCAAACATTTACTCAACACATATGATTTCAAATCACTAATGAATTCCTTACAAAACACCCCTCTCGTTTTAGTTTGTTTCATCCCTTAACGTTCATTTGCACAAGAAATTTTGTGCGAGAGAAGCCCTTGCGGCACATTTGATGGGATTCACACGATATTTGTGCGAACACTTGGCTAAACATCCCAGAGTGATCAAAAAAGCAAATAAAACACCAAAAACCATTGAAGCGCTCCCAGAGAGGGTGGCTCTCTGAAACCACCCTCTGAGGTTGCTTCGCCGCTTGCTCGCTATGTGGTGGCCCCATCGACAAAAAAGGGAAGGAATTTCTTTCATTTGCTTTACAATGAACCCAATGAACACTTGTGCTTTTTGCTGTCGGAAGACTAACATGATTTACCATGGAACACCATTAGCGGCATTCCTCAAAATGCTTCCAAAGTTCTGTACTAGAAAAGTTAATGCTGAGAAGTACTTTATGTGTCATGGTAGGGCGATTAAATTTATCCCGTCAATCTTTTTTTGCAAAACTTTAATTTCAACTTAAAGCGCAAATTTGGAATTAAAATTTTACCAATGTGTGTTCGTGTGTGATTATTTGCTTTGTTTCTACTTCTTCTTAACAATTATTTCCTTCAAGAAGTGAAGAAATAAATACTTTTGAAACATTCCTGCCTGAAAAGCGGGAATAGGGGTGGTTTTATATTGGATTATTATGAAAATTAAGAAAGTTTTAGGGCTGAATTTTAACCACAAATCTTGAGAAAACGATTAAGATCTTCATGAAGATTATAGGCAATAAAGATTCAGAATAAGATTAAGAAAAATGCTGATTTTTTTTTTGATTTCATACAAATTTTAATTTAGCAAAAAGGTGAGCTTTGTTAAAATTTTAAAATAACGTCAAAATTTATTTCAAAAATACCTACAAAAATTAAGCTTGATTTCATTTAAAATCTCAAGAATTTGTCAACGTATAAACAAACTGGGAGAAGAAAATAAATAAATAAACTTTAAGTGTCACACATTCTATATTATTATGAAGCACATTTTGGGGAAGTTACCATAAAAGAAAGTTATGTACACCACACTAAGAGAACACATTGGTCGAAATGTTGTGCTTAAAATTTTCCACATATAGTTTCATGATTATATTTCTCTGATAAATAACTGTTAGGTATCCACATAATTGTTATTTCTCACATTTCTCGAAATGGCTGTTGGAAAATCAAGAACATCTCTCGCCCCACCAGAAAACTCATCCTGTTGCTGTGTGTGGGAGTCAAGACCTCAACTTCCTCCAATTAGAACACCCCTGTCGTGACTTTCGCCACCACAATATTCTCCACCTTGTGGTCTTCCCTTACTTGTGCCATCTCCAACCCACTTTGGATTCCACAGGAGAGACATTATCACCATTCTCCCAACTATGAATAATACAACGGACATTATCTTCATCGTTTTCCTCCTGGAAGGTGCTCAGGGAGCTTTCGGAGCTTTACTTTATTTTTTTTTCTTTAGAAATATTTATTAGTTATACCTCCCATGCTTGTTATTCTCATGAGAATCCTATACTAATAACATTGCTTATAGCAAATTAATTAAAAAGCTTAATTGAGATATGCTGAATTTTGTTATATAAAATATTCCTTAATAATTTGAGATGTTTTTCTTCTTGGAATATTATCAATTTAATTCATCTTTGTTTCAAATTCTTCTATTTAAACTAAATTAATTTTAAATTTAAGAAATTTTCCTTGGTGTACCAACGTCTAAAAGATTTTTTAATAAATCTGTTTAATGAAAAAATAAATTCTTTTTGGATCAAAAAAATAAAGGATGAAATTTCTTTTATTTACTCTGAGCATTTAAAGTCTGATTTATAGGCTTTAATAAATTATTAGACATTTTGCCGAGAGTCTATTAGATAAGAAAAGCTGTCTATATGTACTCTTTAAAGCTTATAAATATAACATAATTTGATTATTTTTATAATTTTCCTAAATTTTGAAAATAATTTTTTTGAGAAATTTTCCTTGATAGAAAAATCTCTAAAATCATCTAGAGTCGATTCTATTAAAAAGCTTTTCTTCTTTGAAGAGAAAATTGGTTAAAAATGAAAAAAATTAGACTTGATTGATTGTTGCAAAAATGTTTCAAAAACTCCTTCAAGATTTCTGGAGAATTAATTTTTCTTATAAAACTTTTATAGATATAATAAATAGAAATTTTCAACGTTTTACAATTATTTCTAATGAATACCAAAAATCAACATATTCAGGAGAGGAAAAGAGAAGACCATAGAAAAGACTATAAGCAGAATAAGCTCCTTATCCACAAGATTCAATTAAAAATAGAAAAGAATAGATCGGAATCGATTCTTTTGAAGGAATCTGCATTCCAACGCATTTAGCTGGCTTTATTCAGAACCCATCCAGACAATTCAAAAGCTTTTGCATTTTTTTCTTTTTTGAAATACTTTCACATTATTGCGAGACGAGAAGATATGTCATTGAATTCACATTTTGAGGGCGATTGCCATCGAGTGATTTCATATATCATTTCGATAGCTTTTGCAGCTTTTATTCGTGGCGTCGCGTATTGGGACGAATGTGTGGTGAATTAATACGTGTAAAATGGCAAGTTTCCACCACTAATATTGCCACTTGGAATTTTTATCACGTTGAACAAACAGTGTGTGGTGAGCAAATGCGAAATAATAAAACTTCATGGGTATTGTCCAAAGGAACCATTATCAAGTGCTGGGAAATATCTGTCGATAGCGATGGGAATTTGTGCGATGTGTGGGGATTATGGGGATGGTCAGGGGCGGGGGTGGAGGAAAACTTTAATGAAACGCACCACACAGCCAAAGGGGTGGTTTGAGCTGAGAGACGGAACTTTAATGGAAAATTGAGACAAGTTTCTATCCATACTGTTTACCAAAGGCAACCAAGGGTGATGGTGAGGAAATGAATAAAGCACGACTCAGCAAAAATGTTGGTTTGGTCAAGCCAATATTGCGAAAGGAATCGCTTTGCTGACATCGAGGAGGTGCACAAACAATTGGCTTTATGTTGTGTTTCGGAGAGGCCACACCAAGGAGCTCCTATATGTAGGTTGGGGAATAGATATTGTGTTTGCTATATATGTATACAATGAACATTGTGTGTTAGTATATACAGCTGGTGAGAGAATAGAGTTGAATGTTACAAAATTATAGTGGCCAGAATGAGATCATCTTGGCAGTTTTATATGAGCATCCAACATATATTTTGGGCGTTACACGCTATATATGGAACCACTTTCGGCCACTATATCATCCCCCTCACCGTATTGCTATATGTGGTGTCATAAGGAAAGAGTGTGATGATGTATATGGAACAAAAGAACATTTAATAAGAGGGAAGCTATTGGCCTTCAATCGAGGATAAACGAGACGCAACCAATAGAATAGCTCAGGGTATATATAGCCAAAGCTTCCAAGCAAACAATGAGAAATTTTCTCATAGAAGACAATCCATTGCGCTCTAATTTCTTGCGTCTTCAAAAGAAACTTCCTCCCGGAGAATGATCTATTGAGATTGCTATTTCCACTAAACACACGATTTATAGTTATTTTTCATTATAGCAATAAATGTCCAAGGGACAAATTATTGCTGTAACCCCATCTCTGGGAGCGTAGTAATGGGCTGCTCCTGCAGGGTAAGTCAATAGAGGATTGATTGCTTTTATGGAAGAGTTTAATTCAGCAATTAAAGCTTTAATTTATCATCTGTACTACCTCATACTCATTTAGTATCCCTTCATTGTGGTTATATAAATACTTTGTGGGGGAAGGGAGTCTTTTCTCGTTTTAGATGGATTTTCTCAATTTCCTCCTACCTGACCTTCACATACCTTCACATCCCAACATTTTAGGACTACCTCACAAAATACATTGCGTACCTATACTACTGTGTTCTTTTAGCTGTATCCCCTTCTTATTTAATGTTAAAGCTGAGATTTAGGAAAAGCTCTAAAAAGGAAGAAAAAGCTCTGTTCTGATTAAATTGATCTAAATTTTCAAACCAAAAGGAGTATAAAAATATCCCTGATTTTGCTTACTCTGACTTTCTGCATTTCATCGTAAGTTTTTATATGCACTTTTCCTCGCTATATATATAAATTTTATAATTTTCTCAAACATTAAAATCCATGTATATAGCTAAATTGTTAGCATTATAATCTCAAGTATTTCCAATTCCATTCAAATTGTTCAATGTTTTTTCTCTCCTTGTCTATAAATACCAATAATAACTTCTCTATCCCAATGACAGTGTTGTCGGTAGTTATACACGAAAGAACTTCTCATTGTGTAGCCACAGAATTGATATCGTTGTGTGCTATATATGTACATTTGTTGCTCCGGAAATGAACATAACAATAACACTAAACATTAAGATCGTGGAAGTGAACATGCATTTCGGGATTGTATTCTAGGAGGTTGGGGGGTCTATGTTTGTGTTTTTTCCTCTTTCTCTCTCTCCCTTTCAATGTCCTACGGTTGCGAAGGGGCAGAAGGAGGGCGGTAGATGGGGGTGAAAATAAGGGAGCATCCTCATTGTGCGACACAAAATGCTCCCCAGAGGATTGGAGCAGATGCGCAAATTCAATAATGTGCTTATTAGTTCGGAATGTGTTGGAGGATGGTAAAATCCGTCGCACATTTTGGTATGACATCCTCATGGATTGTCCATGGACTTGGCTTGCAGAGACGATGGCACCTTGTCACTCATCCCACTTGGCATTAATCATCCCAAAATCAGTGTCATGCCACTCTGTTTCTTCCATTTCTTCTTCCTTTTTTTTCAGGGATACGTGAACAGGAAAATAATAAAATTATTGATTTATCCATATGGTTCGTTTAACAATATTATACAATCGTTTCATGCTTTTTTTCTCCCTCTCTCACTGCAAAACATATAGCTAAAGAAAATGGGGATATATATGTTTTAGTTCTCTTTTTCCGATATCTCCGGCACACCCTATGTCCTCCTTACTTGTTCAATTTTCTCAAGAAGCTTGAAAAGAAGAGAGAAAATACAACGACATAAAAGCCATGTGACGCAGAAAAATCGAGGAAAATTTTTGACGAATTTTGGTACGTGAAAAAATTAAATTAGTCTTGCGAAGAAAGAATAAAGACAAGCTATTGATTTTATCATGAAAGAAGGAGGAAGGAAGGAGGTGCTCTTCAACAAAAATAATTCAAGCAGATTGGTGAAATTCAAAAGCTATTGTATGTAGCTGTGTGGAATATATATTAAAATTCTATTTATTTCAAAATGCATACTGAATTTTGCTAGCGCTACATATGCAAATATCTGGGTAATCATGATAAATCCACATGAGAAATACGCATGGAGCATAATTTGGGTAGAAATTGAGCCGGTAATTTCGATGGCATCGAATTCATTTTTAATGAGTTTGATGTGTGCACTGCAGTGGTGCTTCCAGTTGATATGATTTAATGAACTATTACTACATTTATAAACTTAGTTCTGATTAGAATAGGATTGACTTATGAACTTCTACGAATATTGTTTTAATACATAAATAATATCCAAAGCTCTGTTTTTTTTATTTTAAAGTTCTTTTTTAATATTGTTAAAGTTTCTTTATTCTTTTCGAATCAATTAAAATTCTTATCAAGGCTGATCTTTCCTATATTCTTTACAACATATTTCCACATATATAGGCTAATATATAGATAAACTGTTATGTTGTTCCCATACAACCAATAAGGGAACAAAGTGAAAGCTTTCAAGTTCTTCAAGATTTTCCTCAAGTTTTTCTTCAGGTTGATAGTTTTCTCGAACTAATCGACAAGTCGAATGTACAATTTAAATATTCACCATCTCTGCTCTAAATTTTTTTTGAGCAATTCTAAAAACTTTTCCGTATTTCCTGCAGTATTGAATTTACTATAACTCGGGAAGAGAGAGAGAAACTCAATGGGGTTTTTCCCGCATTTTTTACTATGTGGACAACTTTTTCCCAACAAAATAGCAGAGAAAATAGAAATGAGATGGAAAAAGCTCATGGAGTGTGATATTGAAATGCATTGTGGGAATATATATGTATGCTTTGGTGCACAGATAGTTTTATATATATTGAAATATGTACAATACGGGTGCTTTTTCAACATCTCTATCAGATCCGAAATGGAGTAGAGAGAAAAAAAAATCCACAGAACAATTTATTGCTCTTTCAATAAATTTTAATATCATAATTAAAATCGGCACAAAAATTGAATATACACACTACGCCATAGAGAAGTTTATTAGAGAGTGAGACGTGAAAAAAAGCCCGGAAATTCACTCCAAATGGTAGGAATTGTGAGAGAAAAACTCATTGCAATAAATAAGTTCGTTTAAAAGTTTCTCTATGAAGTAAAAATTTACTATATAGCAAAAGGAAAAAGGATGGTTGAGGTATGAGAGTGGAAATATTGTGTTGGATATTAAAAAATATATGTTATATTGTATACTTTTATCACTGCTTTTATTTATTTTCATTTACTATTCAGTGATATTTTCTTCTTTTTTTTAATCTACAACATTTTATTTTAAAAAATATTTTTCCCTCATCTCCTTAATTAACGTTGAATTAAAAAAAACATAAATTAGAATTTTTAATCTTAAAGTTTCGTTGCAAGAATTTGCAGATAGGTCGTTATATAAAAAAAAAACATAAAATGCTAAAATCTCTAAAAATATGCGAGTAGTCTACGAAAACTTCATCGAAAACTATTTGAGAAACTTTTTCAGAGTGCCTAAATAACGTGATATGTATTTTGCGTTGTACATACATAGGGTGCATAAGCTATTGTTATAACCGGATGCATTCTGCAAGGGAAGAGGGGGATCTTTTGGTTGTAGTCTGAAGAAAAATGTACATGTGTATATGATATGCAAAATATGTTGTATATGTTTCACAGACGATGAACTTTTTCCTCTCTGAATTTGATAAGAAATTCGTTAAAAGTTTTCTTGGGAAAATTTGTGGTGGAGAAAACTCAGTGTTGGGTTTCTCCTTCTTCAGAAGATACTTCCACTCATTGGTGCTTTCCGCTCTTCTCGTATCTTTTACATATTCCTCCTTTTTTCTGCACCTAAGTTGTATGTCACTTGGTTTGGGAACATGAAGTAATTTTCCATTCTTTCACACTCTGGTGGGAAAACATATTTTTGGGATATTTTATGAATGGTGGGTTTGGGTAGGTATGGGGAAAAAGTTGAAAGTTTAAGTGGGAAAACACATTGAAAGGATTTTTTTTGTAAGGTAGGTTTTATTAATGAAATATTCCTTTATTGTGTTTTCCAATTTTCGCGAAAATAGAAAATATTTTATTAGAATATACTTCGTAGCACATCTAAATTCGTTTATGCTGACAGTTTTAGATTTAAATTTAATTTATTTTAAGGAGTATTTTATGCTTAATTTTACAAATTCTTTGGGCTAAAAGATTTCAAAGAAGTTTACTCCCGAAAGAAGTTCTAATAAGGTCGAAACGAAGCCATTCTCCCCTATCCATTTATTGCCAAATTTTGAGACAAATTCAGTGAACGTGCCTGAAGATGCGCAGATATAGGTGAAAATCTACACAACGTATAGGTAGTTACTCTAGTGTGAAAAGGAGTCAAGCCAATTTTCTCATGATAGTGCTTGAATATTTTAAATTATCCTGTGCTGCAGGAATTTCATTGTGCTTCCGGTATTCTTTTGTATCATTTTTCCTTGTTTAGAGCACACCAGTTACATATAAACTACATATACAATTATATCTGTATATAACGACACTTAGGGCAGAAACTAATTATCCGCTATAATGTTGACAATTTTCCCCGGAGGAATTTTTTCATTTCAAACTCAACGCATTTTTTCATTCTCCTGCATGACTGACCGGAACATTAGGAAAATGTATTGTTGTTCCCCCCCCCCCCCCCCCAAAGATTTTGCTTTTGTTTGCAACTTTTGTATAAAATTTATTTGAAGAAATCAATTATTTTTTGTCAAACACACTCCACGTCTCATTTAACTATTCTATTCGACACATTGAATAATTTGTATTTAATACGCTGTCGTAATGTGAAATAATTCAAAGGAAGTATGTTTAATTAATTTGTCTTTCTCTCCTCACATTGTACGTCAATGTGAATGACTATTTCATTATATTATAAATCTCTCATTGTATAGTATTAAAGTTCTTTGAGGAGTATTATTATTGATTTTATTTTAAATATTAATAAAGAGATGAAATTAATTCATCGAATGCAATGGAGGCGCCTGGTACAAGCTTCATGACGTTATCACAATTGTGAGGGCTTCACAAAACTTTAAATTAAACTCTAACTCTTTTTTTGTAATTTAGTAAAATTTAGTTTGGGGATATTTTATGGAAAAAGTTAGTGGTTAAAATCTCTCTTCAACCCCTCATAAGGACTCAATTCGCATTGTATATCAATCATTCGTCTTAATATGCTGTCGATGGGAAGATTGTCTTTTTACACCTTGAAAGAGACACCCCTGGTTGGAAGAAGTGATTGCTCCTTCCAGGATTATTCATCCTTCCTGACAAATTGTTCATGTCTTCCTTGGTGTGCCAATCTCAAACATAAACGATTCGATCAACTTGTCTGTTGACATGGAAAGTGTCACAGTGTTGAAGCTAAAGAAATATGATTGAGCATTGTTTTCTCATAATATTTCATCACCAATGATCGGGATAATCGATGGCCATATGCATAATTGGTTCACGGAAGTGGGGGGGGGGGGGGGAGAGAGTTAATATTATTAAAATATCAATATACTCGAGAAGTGATTTGATTGATACCAACCACATATCTCCCTCCAGGCTATATACAATGTAACCAATATTCTCAAATCAATAAAAGGAATAAAAGTATTATATATATTACACACCCGGAAACATTGCGTTGACCCCGTGTTAACATAAAATATCCCCCAAAAAAATAATGTAAAAAATACACCACGCCTTGTACAAACGTGATTTTCAGGCAGCCAGAGGCACACAGTGCGGGAGGAAGAGCATCACTCAATTAAATTACTATATGTGTGTGATATTCGTAGGAAAAAAAATCAGTAAAACATACGGAAAATGCTCTCTGCAATTTAAATTCGTTACGCTGGTCGAACAATTGAATTACTTCATTTTAGATTGCAAATTAAAATTTCACGATCAAAAACCATGAAATTTCTGTCAAATCATAAATAAATAAATTTAAATAGGTATGCCTATGTTATGACGAGAGCTTATTGTAATAATTTAAAATTTTTAAAGCTCATTTTGGAAGCTTTTTCTACATTTTTTCATGCTAAATTATGTATGTTTGAAAATAAATTTACAACAAAAAAAGAATAATTTCAGCTGAACAGACGGTAATTTTGTACATATATTGAGTTTTCATTTGCAGATATTTATACTTTTATCAACAAATAATTAGAAATCAAAAATCAAATCAAATCCTTCTGATTGTTTGATCTTCGATTTGATCAATGTCCTTAAAGAGAATTTATCTGAATTATCTGCGTTTCCTACTTTAATCTTCAACATCAGACATAATCCTTTAGGCTGGGGATTTATCAGAAAATATACATAATGTAAATGGACATAAATGTAGGTTTGATACGACTATTTGAGATTTATTCTAATAATTCATTCATTTCTATTTTAATCCGGGTGTTGCAGACGTTTATTGATTTTATGGGTAAATTGAATAAAATATTTAGAACAGGATTGAAAGGATCTTCAGTGAAAATGTTTATGAAAACTATTATTTGAATGGTTTAGTAAAAAAAAGAACATGGTAAAATCTCTTAAAACTGTTGCATAATTTATGTAAAATCTACAATGAAATTTTTAAATATTCTGCTTCTTTTTTTTGGTCTAACATCATTGTTGAAAATTCTTAGTTATTTGTCAGCATAAAAATTAAAAATCATACAAAAATATTTACTATGATTCGTTATTTTAATTAAAATAAAAATCAAGCCATGTGAATTGAATAGAATAATCAAAATACTTTTTGGGAAACTTCCATTTGACAGCATGTGCAAATGAAGAAGAATCCCTCTGCGTCGTGCATTCACATGGAATTGACTCCTGATATAATCAGATATCACAGGGAGATGGCAACATTGAATAATAAATCAATCTCTTAGCTGAAATCCATCCTCATTATTTATGTAGAAACATCCCGAGGAAATTCGATTTTTCACCCCTTGGAGGGCAACAACAGCAACACCCCCCCCCCCCCCCAAAATCTAAGGACTGAGAAAAGTTTTCAGTAAGGAAAAGTATCAGATATGTTGAAAAAAAATTCTAGGGCGCCAGAGTATTGAAAATCCAGCCTTTCAATTTGATACTGATTTTCATCAAGGGAAACACGGTCCTCTCTATGCCAGAAAACTTGCCACACAGTGTCATGCTTGTGGAGCGCAATAAAATAGGACTTTCTACAGAATTTTTCTGACACAATGGAAATTTATCCATCAAATTTTCTTTAGTATACCAGCACACACACAGAGCGCGCACACGGGGGGATGATGGAGAATGGAGGCATCTTGTATGGGCTGTACCCATGGGTTCCTGGGGAATCGCATAAAAAAGGAATTTTCCTATAATCTCTGCTGTGAAAGAATGTTTTTCGTCGCTGAAGCGAAAAGAAGAAAACTTTTATGCCCTCTTCTCACAAGAATGTGTGTTGGAAGGTGGTGGTGGAGATGTGGGGGGGGGGGGAATGTTGTGTAAGTAACCCAAACCGCATGGCAAAAAAAAATCTTGGTGATATAATGGGAAATTTTCAAATTTTCACCACATATGTGGTCACGGGGTGTCATAAGTGAAATATAATGACATCGTAAATGTTGCAAAATAGGACAAGTCGTGCGATATATGATGGGGACTTTTTCCTCCCCTACACGAGCACCCTTGGCGCGGGAAACTAAAGTTGATGTGTTTAAGAGCCAATAAATGATGAAGTGGAGTTTACATGTTGTTCCCGAGTCGTGCGACACGGTGCTCATGCATTAATTTGTAGCGTGGTTAACAGGTAATATTGCCAAGCAATTAGGGGGGAGTATGACATTCTGATAATACGCACAATTGCCACTCACGTAGTCATACCCGCCTCCACACCATCCACTATTCAATACCTAAATTGTTGCCTTATCTCTTGGCGAACATACGGCTTCTAATGCCTTTTGTTATGGGGTGTTGAGGATCCCCATTGATAGGATGAGAACTTAAGACGGAACTCACAGGGTACCTATACGTACATATATTGGAATATGATGTTGCAGGTGCTGGAGCATCGTATTTGAGAGGATGTGGAGTGGCATACAAAGGTACTTTTGCGGTGAGGGTGGGCCCTTGTGCCAATGCAAATGCAGAATATACAATTTCACAAGAACTGCAAACGATATTCCTGCTCATATTGATTCACTCTGTGAGATACAATATCCTGTGAATCTCCTCAATCGTGACTTACATTTATGTAATATTGTCAGGGGGTTATATCATATATAATGCAACAAGGAAGTTATCTATATATCATAATTTTCATATGTAATTGATAGACCTTTGTCTTGCTTCAGCATCCTTTCAAAATATTATCAAATTCATATGCTTCTACAAATTCACATGCAGTTTGAGTATTTAGAGGAAACCCGGGTAATTCTGTACAATTTTACAAAATTGATTAATGATTTTTAATTTTTACTTAATCAATATTGAAGACAGATTTGCGAATCTCAATTAGGCTTTTCTTACTTGATAAGAAATGGAACATTATCAGTATTCTGAGGGAAAATCTTTTGCTTTAAAAAAAAAATTATTAATCTCCAACCCTCACCCAAAGGTCTTTAGGTCATTAGACCTATGTAGGACCGCGAAAATCTCTTGCAAAAAAAAATAAAGAACTAATATTGCATAAAAGTCGGTTAATGCAAGGTCACATTTTCATTAGTCTATCGTGTGAAAAATAAAACTTTTTTATGACTCATGAAAAATCCATTATAAAAATCCTTCGTTTAAGATTTACAAGTTGCGATAGCTTGGAAATTTTTTTTAGTATATTCTCATCAGGGTTATGCTGTTGCATAATTTCCATTCTAAAAAAATATTAATTTTTTTTTCCAAAATTTTGATAATTCTCGCCTAAAGATCTTCATATGAAAATTTTTTCATAAAAATTCCTTCTAAAAGAAAATTCGTTCAAGTTAAAAATATAATTTTTTATCCTTCTTTTACATGATTAAAGGTATGCAACCCTTTTGATTGAAAACAAGAAAAAAAAAAAACTATAAAGCATGCGATACGCGTCGGAACATCAATCCGTAGACTAGGTAGGTATAGTGTGGTGTATTTAATTTAAATTAAATTGTACAGGAATGCCATGTTGTGTAGGTGCAAATGTTATTTAAATACCCTATGAAATAGCACCGAAGAACGTGATATACTTCCGGAAATGCCAGCTCACATAACACACGCATAGTGGATGGCATGGGGTTGAGAGTGTAAGTTTCCGAGTGAGGTGCCCTGATTCTGTGGGGTTTAAGCATCATCTGGGACTTTGAAATCGATGACAGTTATCTGTGGGAGTTTTGGAATAAGTTGAAATGGGTTCCTTGTCCAGATACATTAGGGGTGTGTGGAGACATCCGGCGACAGAAAATCGATCACGAATTATTGATGTTGGGTGAGGAAATGTGGAGACTAGGGGTGAGCATGTGAAGGATGAAGTGAGAGAACAGAAAGGAATACATATACTGTATTTGAGGGATACTCTTGAGGAGTTTTGGGAGGAATCATGCGAGGAGATCCTAAAAAAAATACATTTGCAACTGCTGACCCCGACAGTATTACAAATTCGAGTCATGTAAGTTTGACACTCTGTCAAATATCCCACCTTATCGAGAATGGCGCGGCATGGAGAGGACTCACAGAATCTCTTCGGCTTCTTTTCTTAACTCACCCACATTTGGAAGGGAAGAGAGATGAAGGAAAAAAAACGAAGAAAAATCCGTCAATGTTATATTCGGTTACATTCTCTGAAGTAGCATCGTGTGTGGAGATATACGAGGGAGTCATGGGGTTCCTCTTCCTCTCCCTCCCCCGGCAACATATCCGCCCCATCCATAGCCACACACACAGTTATATTGATGGAAGCCACAACATCAGCCATCATACGTTTTTATGGCTGTTTTGTTATTTAAACGATAAAATTTTGCGTATCGCTCCGAATGATGCACAACCCAGGGAAAACCATGGAGAGGAGAGTCAAGTTGTGTATGGTGTGGAAAAAAAGGGGTGTGGATGTGTCTCAGAATGAACATAAAATTGTACCCAATATGTGCACACCATAAAACTGTGATCATTCTCAAACACAGAAAGGAAAATCTTCCCTTGCTGCCATGTGAGTTGAGAGATGGAATCTAGTCTGGTCACATTCCCCCAAATTCCCACACATTTCCGCTGTCAAGCTCCCATTTTCGTGCCACACTGAACTGAGGGAGGAGGGGAACCCGAGAGAGACTCCATTGAGATTCCAATTGGGACATAATCAAAATTGCATATGGATAAATGAGATATGGTGCGGGGGTTCAAGCAAGAGATCCAACTTATCTCACTCTGCAATTCATGGTCCATTTCCATGGTGTATCAGTGCTTCCCAAAAATAAATTTTACACTCTTTTTTTTTTCACTTTTTCCCATGTTACATCTACCCAGATCAGCTTCTGCGCTCTTCGTTGTGATGTATAGATTTTAAATTTTAATGCTAATAAATAAGAGATTGTTTTTACTCTCATTTGGCGTTAAGGATTTTCCTTCCGGTATAGATTTTCCTTAAAACTGTAAAACGTACATAAGTTGGGATGATGAAAGACATAAATGTTGCAGTCACGATATGATCATCTATTAAGGATCGGCAATAAGGCACGATGACATAGATAGTTTCATCTATTAACCCTTTAAAGACAACTGGGTTGCACGATGTTAGTTTGGAAAATTTTCTTTAATCTCTTTGAGCGTTTAAAATGACATAAAAAGTTTTATTTTTATAAAAATCAAATGAATTTGGACAAAGGAAGAGTTTAAGAGCTTCTTGAACGAAATTTCAAGAATTTTGATTCAGAATTTGAAGAATATTTCTTAAAAGATTCAAAAATTTTCTGGGCATTTATTTATTTCTTCAACGTTTCTCTGTGCTGAATAAAGTCAAAGAAAACGTTTTAATAAGGAAAGACCATCTAAATGTATCAAAAGAATGTCTATCGTGATAAAAAGAATAATTTTCCTTAATTTTTATGTTTTATTATGAACGTAAAAGAACTGATTTGATAATTAAATTCATAAAGAATCGAATGGATAAGAATAAATTGAATTCTTTTATCGAAAACAGGAGGAAAAAGCTTTAAATATTTTCTTATTTTTTGTATTATTATTATTTGTACGATTAATGTTAGGAAACAGCAAAAAAATAATAATAAGGCCAACAAGTAAGAACCTTTCTTCTCGGTAAATTCTTCGAAGGAAGCATCGGTGTTAAAAAAGATAAACTTATTATGATTATTCGTGAGATTCGAACCCAAGACTTTAGAGTTACCTAATGTGATTGAAGGGCACTTAGCCAAAAATTCTCTCAAAGATCTCACGAGGTCTTCATTGATAAAGTTTATAAAGATGAATGAAGATCTTCCATGTCTTAAGAAAATTCTCATACCTAAGCTTCTAAAAGACCTTCCCTTTAACATTTTTATGCTAAATGATCCCAAGCAACACGCCACGACTACTGACTGCTTTGACAACTTTATGTAGTACCTTTGCTATCTAAGACATAGTATTACAAAGAAGGGCGAAAGTGCCCAAATCGTTTCGGCCCTTCCTCATTTGAGGGGAAGGTAGATGGCGCATGAGGTCTTTTTAAGGAAATTTGGGGGTAAGTGAAATGCAAGGAGGACTTTCCTCCCATTCACAAGATCATTTGCTCTCGAGCGCTCATGGTGATCACTTGAAGGGTCGCATGAGCTGAGCGTTTTTTCTATATGGACTTTTTTCTATATGGACTTTTTTCTGTATGAACTTTTTTTGTACCTACGATGAGTGGGTTGCAGAAGAGGTGCACAAAAAAGGGCTGAAGGAAGAAAAATGTACACGGAGTTGAGTTCAGATCTTGCAACATTTTTGGTTGTACATGAGTGGGAATGAACAGAAATACATTTTCTTTCCCTTTTGCACAATGAGATCTTCCAAAGTCTCGAAGAACACAAATTTTGTCTTTTCGAGCAAAATTCTGACTCAAACACGCTAGCTCACTCGATACGAGCTGATATTGTTACTAATGAATTTAAAATTTGCAATAGAAAACTTTTATTTACTTTTTCTTTTAGTTTTTTCAGCGATGTTTCGGCATATTTTTTGTCGCATCTTTAGGATTTATAAGTGTGAAATCGTATGGATCTTGGGACAGAAAACTTTATATAATAAAATTAGAAAAAATGGGGCTCACGATCTGACGTCTGGGGCTGGGGCAAATTAAGTCAATTTGCATATATGTTTCTCTGCAGAATTACCGAAAGGCAAGATATTTTCCTCGATAGGTCAATCTTGTACGATATTTTCTGTCCTACAATTTCTTAGGCCATTTGAGGGAATATGAGTTTTTGAGCTTTTCCTATCTTTCCACTTTTGCTTTTCGTGAAAGTCAACGGATAAATATAGTCACCGGTGGGGTAAATTAAGTTGATGGTATTTTCCAGCCTTGGAAATGATTTTTTACCTTAGATATTGGGCCTTATTCAGCGACCAAGAAACCCTTGAAATTCGATTGAAATCTTGAAATTTCAGTACAAAATTTAAAGATTTCAAGAATTTCTTGGTCGCTGAATTAGGCCCATTAATTGCAGTCTCTAATCAAACCTCTCATCTGTTAATCCGTTACATATCCGTGGTGTTCTAACCACTAAAACAGGGAATTATACAAATTTATCAACCATGACATTTTTCGAATGGAAGGCTAGAAAATACCTATCTATATCTATATATAATAAAGAAAGGTCTGTTTGTTGGTGAACGTCGTTCCGACTTTTCTATACAAATCCACACCGTTTGTCCGATCGCGATGAAATTTGGTACAGAGGCTCCTTATAACAGGCGGTTTCAGATGGCCGTATTCATTTTCCCCCCAAAGCCCCCCTTCAGGTACCCCCCCATAGAGATTTCATGCAGTTTTTGCAAATTTTTGAATTTGGCGCCTAAAGTGTTATATGAAATTGATTTCTTCTCTTTCCGAAATTTTTCTCCGGGATTTATATGTGGCCTCAATCAAACCATCACAATTTTTTCCCCTAAAATTTGCGCGAAGCGCAACAAATCCCCGCGAAGCGGGGCGAGGTAAATTGGAGCGAAGCGACAATTTACCTCGTTTATATAATAAAGAAAGGTCTGTTTGTTGGTAATCGTCCTGTCTGTACAGCTATACAAATCTACACCGTTTGTCCGATCATGATGAAATTTGGAACAGAGGCTCCCTATATCAGGCGGTTTCGAGTGGCCGTATTCATTTCCCTCCAAACTCCCTTCAAGTAGCCCAATTTTTAGCTAATTTTTACCAATATTTTAGGAATTCTTTTGAATCTCTATTCATTAATATTATTTTTTTTATTAACAATTAATTTTTATCAAAAACTTACGCGATGTGAGGCGAGCTAAATTGGAACGAAGCGACTCCATACTGCTTACATTACTGACTGAATTCGCCACAAGTGACATGTCCAGGTTAAAATAATTATACAAAGAAATCCCTTTAAGTTAGTTAAAAACACTCATACATTTCGTATTCTGCACTACCCAGCTAGTGAAGAAATATTGAAAAGGCGTTTATTTATTAAAAAGATATTTAAGAATACCTAATTCTTTCTTAACACTCTAAAAGTACTTTTTTTTTATTCTTAAAAATGATCTGACAATCTTTTCAACATAATGATGCAGTCGATGTTCTACTTCAAATATCTCAATTATGAATCCTAAATTCCGAGCAACAAAAAATCACAGCTAATATACCGAAACATCGCTGAAAATTATAAAAAGTTTTGTTCATAGAATAGAAAATAGAATTTCTTTTATTCTATTATTTTTTAATAGAAAAAAAATTTGTTATTCTGGTGTAGCCAAATATTGATTAATTATCTTATTTTAATCAATTCAATTTCATTTTTTGAATAATTATTAAAAAAATTTTTTTTTCAAAACTTACATATATTTTCACAGAGTTCCAAAATTATTAATTTACTACCTAACCTTTACAAGATTTTTGATTTAAAGTTGACTCAAAAAGTGATTGAAAAAGCCCTTTATTTTTTTTTTAAATAAATAAGTTTTCTATTGCAAATTTTGAATTCATTAGTAACAATATCAGCTCGTCCCGAATGAGCTAGCGTGTTTGAGGCAGAATTTTGCTCGAAAAGACAAAATTTGTGTTCTTCGAGACTTTGGAAGATCTCATTGTGCAAAAGGGAAAGAAAATATATTTCTGTTCATTCCCACTCATGTACAACCAAAAATGTTGCAAGTTTTGAACTCAACTCCGTGTACATTTTTCTTCCTTCAGCCCTTTTTTGTGCACCTCTTCTGCAACCCACTCATCGTAGGTACAAAAAAAGTTCATACAGAAAAAAGTCCATATAGAAAAAAGTCCATATAGAAAAAACGCTCAGCTCATGCGACCCTTCAAGTGATCACCATGAGCGCTCGAGAGCAAATGATCTTGTGAATGGGAGGAAGGTCCTCCTTGCATTTCGCTTACCCCCGAATTTGCACCAGTCCGCGCGCCATCTACGTTCCCCTCAAAAGAGGAAGGTACGGAACTCTTGGATTTTTTCATCCCTTCCGAGATTGTATTACTATATAAAATCCTTCTACAATGGTAGTACTTTAAGACGTCGTATTTTTGGGTTTTCACGACTAGTCAAAACTCTTTTCTCAATATTTTAATTATTATTCCATCCCTGTTTATAATTGAGTAATATAAGTGGTCGTCGCCTTTTACTCTACGATTTAACATAAAAATAATATACAAAAACTGAATGCTTAGCAGTTTTTAAGAAAAGTAGTCGTAATGTTGTCGTAGTTCTGACAACATTTTGTAATGAGGATCTGTAAAGTTGTCGTGAGTAGTCGTGAACATAAAATCCAATTTTTGCTTAATCTTTTAATATAAATCACATTTTGAAATGCTTTCATCGTTGTAATTTACTTATAAACAATTCCTAGATACATTTTAGTGCAATATGTTGATTAAAATTACAATAAAACGCAATTAATGAAAAACATGAGAATGACCACGAAAAGGAAGTCTTAAAGAAGTCATAATGCGTTAGACAAAATATTGAATATTCCTGTGGTTATTATTTAGTTACAGAAACTAATTTTACATGATAATACTATTTACTGCATTTATCATTGAAATAAACAATTTTGAATTTTCTTCTTTAATAAAAAATAACTGAAAATTAAAAAATATTTTTTTTGTAACCGACTCATTTCTACGACAACCAAAAATAAGTCTTTAAGAAGTCGTAAAATACGGTATCACGCAGCTGAAAATTTTTGTAATTTGAAGAAATTGCTGATTATTTATAAGGTTAAAATATCTTCAAAAGGTTTGTTTTAATGGAGCACACATCTTTAGCTGTAATTTTAGTTTCTGTATTATTTAGAAACATGTTAAAATTACATTTTAATGAACGACTACTAAAAAGAAGTCTTTAAGAAGTCGTAAATATTGCAATGAATTTTGCCAAATTTTATTGTTTTTTGAACCTTTTTAAATTATTTAATAATTTTATCATCTTTGTGAATTATCAGCGAAGTTTATTATTGAATATCGCAAAGAATTTTACGATATTTTAAGATTTTTACAATATTGTGTTGCATAACCTCATTTCGGATGAACATTCCGGCAAATTGTTCACAACTCCCAAACATTGTAAGCTTCTCCCTTACCTCATCTTTATGATTCAAATGTATGCAATTGAAGATAAAAATATATTTATACTTTTTAACACAATATGTATCTAACTAATATTTTATTTTAACGAATATTCACATTTCTTAAAAACTATATGCATTCAAGTGAATAATATTTAAATATCTTCAGTTCTTGGAATTCAATTATGGGTACCTGAAAAATATACCCTTTATGACCCTCAGACTTAAAAAGTGTTAAGGGCAATAAAATTTGCAGTGCGCAGGTAAACTTTTCTCAGTAACTATTTCTGTTTTCCATGAAGTTTACAGGATAATCTTTAAGCTTATCCCATTTCTAAGTAAAAGAACAGATAAGATGTCATAAAAAAATCTAAAATATTATTTTATAAATTTCTTTTTGTTTTTAAAAACTCTTATAAAATCTTATAAGATCACACGTTTTTTATACTAATAATTATAGAAAGCTTTTAGAGAATTCCTTGTTAGCAATATTTGTTTATTGACAATATTTGTGAATTCTTGCAAAATAAGGTATGCAATTCACAAAAATGGTGGAAAAATCGTCGATTTTATCACCACTCTTTACATCTGTTGTAAAAATCCCATGGAACGTACAAATTATGCTGATGTAACTGACTAAATTCGTGAATGCGGCTGCTTTTGATCGCCCAAATTAATTTCACTATTTTTATAAAATATTTGAGTAAATTTATATAAATAAAATTCACATTATGCGCTAGTACAAGCATTCGCAAAGCAAATACTTAACATATGAATTAATTTTAGATATAAAAATATTTATTTTTAGTTAAAAATTTTAATAAATAGTCAAAATTTTTATTTGTTCTCAACATATTTGCCATATTATGACATATTTCCTGTCGAGGATATAGTCTCGCATAAAATTATTAGCATATATACGCATGAAATTTTTTATTTCTATATGTGGCAAAAAATTAGAGAATATTTCTAAGAGAAGGGACGACATGAAAACGGAGAACATTTTTGTGCACCCAAAATGTGCTTCACCAGGTAATTTGGAGAGAGAGTGAGTGCAATAAATATGAACGAGAAGGGCAAAAAAGCATACAAAATGTACAAAAATGTTTCACAAATGCAAAATGTTGCAAAAAATTTTTTGCCTAAATCCAGGAATTTTCACGTCGTAAAGTATTACGTAAAGTTGTCAGCTTCGACCAAAAAATGTACTACTTGATGATTCCCAAAGTAATGTTATACGACTACTTTACGTATAAGTTTATGTATTACATTATGTACTACTTTATTTTCGAATGTAGTACATTACGACTACTTTGAGTTGCTTGGGTCATATGACTTGGCAAAAAATGGAAAAGAAGAAAATTATTTCATTGAACTTTTTATCCAACAACACTGTTAACAACCCTGAAGAACTTCATTGTATAAAAAAAATCTCACAATGATTCTACATTACCTATGTTGTATACATACATATAAGAGTGAATTGCAGCGAAATGTATATTTCCTCCACGGAAAATCTCAATTATTTACGCAAAAATGGAGAACATGCAACATTTTCTCTGGAACACTTCCTCACAACAATGTAGCTGAACTAATCTCTACAATTTCCCTTTTTGGAGCGAATAGCTGAAGAAAATCCATAAATGGGAGTTTTATAGTTGCGCATCCAGGGTAAAATCATGCAGGTGAAACCCATCGGGTAGCTGTTTTTTTTTTTGAGAACCAATGGTGTAGATTCGAGTCGTTGAGTATCGATGGCGTGAATAAACGAATATCGAATGAGAGGAGTTTGCTGTCTACATGTGTTCAGTGGTGCCTTTCTCTATAAAAGAGATTTTATTCTTCCATCCCTCCCCCAGCCCTGGTTCCGATGGTGGCGAAGCTGAAAAAAAAAAAACAAGGACGTCTCTCCTAGGTGGTGCGGTACATGCGGGGGTGGAAAAACACGAGAAAATCTGAAATGTTACCATTTTACCTCGCATTTTATAACAATCTATCTTAATCGTGAAATGTTTGCTTTTCGCCAATTCGTCTTCGCTTGGATGAATGTGTGTGTATACTTTTCACTATACCGTCTGTTTATCTACTTTGGAGTCAGCTCCTGCACCCTTTTTGCTATATATGTACGTAGGTATATATAGTTCCGTGGTGCTGAAATGGTGGAGTGGGAAATATAAGGGAAAATTTGCTTTAGAGAGGGAATTCTATGCGCTATATATGAGTTTTCTATTCGGGAGAACATAGCATTATATATACAATTGTTGTGTTGTATCTATCGCAATAGATGTGAAACATTTTGTAGTATAAAATTGAGAAATAGAAGAGGTGGTTGAATACATAAATCTAGATTTGAGTGTTGAAGTTCTCAAGACAATCTGTTACATTGATGTGGTATGCTTCTCCCCTTAGCAATTCGGGATGGCACACATTCTTCACGACTCGAGAGATGTGTCTGCCATGGCTTATGTCGGCACCACACACACCCAAAATACGAAGAATAAGATAGATGCATTAAGCTTTTCGAGTACATTCAAAATGTAAAGAATGGGTGACATAAGAGACAACCCTCCTGGCATAAAACAATGTACTTAATGCATTTGCATCCTATCCTTATTCAACAATCACCACACTCCGGTATCCACATCAAAAAATGCATGTGGGACCAAAATTAAAAATTCAAATTGCGCATCACTTCCATACATTCCGATGCTCTCTCTATCTCCTTGATATTTTATCAACTTTCTTCATTTTTGCATATTTTTTGTTGCCCGTTCGAACGTGTAGTGTACACACAATCTGCAGAATTGTAGAAATTTTCGTGATGTTTCTAACTATGTACATACATAATAAGGTTGATTTTTTATGTTGATGCTAGGAGCGTAGCTAGAAATTTATTTAATGGTGTGCTTAGGAAACAAAATAGGTGCAATTCTAACGTTTTTCAACTCCTTTACTAACGTTTGATGTTTCTCAGAAGTTATTTCACGCATTCTTTATGTATTACGTTTCTATTCTAGGCAATAGCCTCTTTTTCCTGATATTCGATGTTTTTCTAAACACCTAAAGTTCATTTTTTCTAACAGAAAAGTTTGATGGATTTTTTCTAACGTTTTTAGATATTCTTCTTTTTTATTTTAAAGTTTCCCTAGAGTTTGACTTATTTTATTTTAAAATTCTTTTCGGACGTTTGACAGTTAAAAAAAAGTTTAATTTTTTTTGTAAATTTCACAATAGAAGTAATACTTTTGACCTTTAAAAAAATCCAGAACAATGCTTTCATCACATTGTCTCCCCGTCATGCGTTAAAACTCCCATTAAAAACTAAATTAATTATCTTGTTCTTCTTCTTAATTTCCTCCACTTTTGATCTCTTTTAAATCCTTTCCCAAAATGGTTATCACGATAAAAATTACTTCAACGTTTGGTGAGAATTTCTTTAAAAATTGGTGAGAATTCCTTTAAAAAAGGACGCCCCAAAAGAATTCTTCCCACACAAAGGCATACTAACCGAATTTCCCCAGACTTTGCCCTAGTATGGATTGTCTTGAATCCCATCCATAACTTTCCACCGAATTTCCACCGTAAAAGTTTACAAAATTTTAATTGAAAATACTCTCGAGAGATGTGCAAATACAATAAAGATCAATTAGAGAATGTAAAGAAATCCCCTTGTGCGTTGGTGTTGAGTACCTTAGACTTGACTTTTTTTTTCCCGAGAGTGGGTGTGCGGGAAATCTTCTTCGGGTGGAAAACGTGTGTTTCTCGGTGTCCGGTAAATGGTGGGAAAGCACCCTGTAGAGAGCGGAGAGATTCTTAAATAAATTTGCAAATAAGTTGAAGTACCTTCTCTCTCTCGAAAAGACCTTTTTACGCATCTTTAAGCACATTTCAATCCTTTTAGCACCCCCGTACGGGTCTCTCTGGTGTAGAGTGTTGTAGACCAACCCCTAAATTGATCTAATACCATCACTTTGCTGAAGAAATATTGATACATACCACATAAATATTCCTAGGATGTCGTGTTTGAGTATTTGCTTGGGTGTTTGTGTGTGTGTCACGTAATTAAATCAATTAAATTGTGATATATTCAATAAGCTCGGGGGATGAATAGTTAGTTGTGGGACAATGAGGGGGTGGTTCAGCTGTCGCGATGAAGGAGGTTGCTACCATTACTATATACATATATATATGGATAGGTGGCTGATGAGGTGGATCGCGTACCAGCAGCAATTTCCACTAATTTGTGTATGTACTGTGAGTAAATTGTTTCGTGGACAACAATAGCTCAATCTGTTTATAATTAAATTCATAATACCTTGTGTATACACTGTTTGTAATTACATACAAATTAAATACTTTATGCGCTGTACTTACATCTTCTGTCCACCTGACTAAATTACACGTCTCTGTTGGAAATTCATTTCTTGTTCTCACCCCCAAAATGCCACTCTATCTACTCATTTAATTGGTTTGAATTGAATTTCAAGAATTATGTAATACTACATTTTAGAGAGGTACGACGGAGGGGAGGAGGTTCATTTTGATTAATGAAAAGCCAAGCAGAAATAGTTTTCTCTCCGTATCCACAAAAACCAAAAATGGGCATTGATTGGAATTGAAAAGCGCGCGCTGTGCACTGTGTGTGTACGCTATATGTAGCACCTCATTGTCAAACAAGAACACCCACCCACACCTCATGAGTAGCATAAAACTGCACAAAGTTTCCTGCTAAATTGGCCAAAAAGTCCAATGGTGAAGTGTTGAAAATATTTTCCCTCAGCAAATTTATCTTTCTTGTCTTCTCTTGTTTTCATTTCATCTCCTGAAAATGTTAATTCGCATTCTCGAACCCCCCCCACTGTCCCTTCAGTAAAAGTGTAGTGTGCTGTTTGGCGGTCACACATCAACTGACTTTATTGACATTTCATTTCTACCTTCACATCCTCCTCGTTTTAATAAAGAAAAGTAATTTAACAAAATTAAAGAAATTTAAAGATTTAGCCGTTGTGGCGGAACCACTAGTCTGCCCGACCTTGTCCTCACTGATGGGCTTGGTGCGAGCACATTCTCCTCAACTGGAACTACTGGCATCGGATCTTCCCTATTCTCCTCCCCCTGTTCGCCTAAATCGTCATTTTCAGCCGGAGTTTGGACATCTGGCACATCCACATCTACAGAACTTCCGTGAGAAAAATTTCCTTGCACTTTTGTCGGGGCAATGAACCTTCGATTTCTACGAACTGCCCGACCATCCTCCAGCTTCACAACATATGATCGATCTGTTGCTTTATCAGCAATCTCTCCTGCTAACCATCTGCCATCTTGATCCTTCAACCTCACCCTAGTTCCGATGGGCATTTGCGAGTACTCTTTTGCGCCTCTATCGGCGTACTGTTTCTGTTTATCGCGGAGAATCTGCAGTTGACTTGAGTTGTCATTGACAAGAATCGGTTTCAACGAGTTGCTGCTCACAATCAGTGGATTCCTTGTTTTCCTACCCAGAAGGCGCTCTGCAGGACTTCTCAACGTCTCTTTCGGTGAATTTCTGTCCAGTAGCAAGGCTAGGCGAATATCTTGCTTGTCCATTCGGCACTTTTTCAGCAAATTCTTTGCCGACTGCACATACCGTTCGGCGAGCCCATTAGAACGGGGAAAATATGGGCTGGAAATCTTGTGATCGAAACCCCACTGTTTTGCAAATTCTCTGAATTCCTTGGAACTATATTGAGGCCCTCCATCAGTGTGCAACTCTCTTGGGACCCCGTGTTCCGCAAACTTGTCCTTCAGGTAGACAATCACTGACTCCGACGTCGTATTTCTCAACTTTGCAAAGTCATAGTAGCCACTGTACGAGTCTGCTAGTAGGATGAAATCATCGCCTTGAAAGGAGAACAAATCCGAGGACACAATCTCAAACGGTAACTCTGGAACCTCCTTCATCAGTAGTGTTTCCTTTGTGTGCATTCGCTGATTAGCCTGGCATACTCGACATGTCTCCACCAAGTCACTCATTTCTTTAGTAACTCCTGGCCAATAAAAATATTCTTTAATTCTTCTCAAACAGGTATTAAGGCCAGCATGCCCATAGTGGATTTGCTGGAGTACGCTTTTTCTCTCCTTCTCCGGAACCACACAACGATCTCCCTTAAAGATCAGCCCTGCTACATGGTCTAGCTCTTCTCGGAAAGCGAAATAATGCCGGATCTCTCCCGGAACTTGCTTGGATTCATCTGGCCATCCTTTATCAATAAAATTCTTCAAAAGCAGAAGAGTATGATCTTCCGCTGTCGCATTCACGAACCTCTTCTGCGCATCCTCCGTCAGGGCAAGTACAATATTGACTTCCAATCTATCATCAATGACTTCCTCTCCTGTTTTTGCCTTACAATCGCGACTAAGGGTATCAGCGACGGGAATTTCCGTACCTTTTCGGTAGACAATTTGGGGAGCGTAAGATTTAACCTCATACAAAATTCTCTTAAGTCTGGGGGGAGCCAAAGCAAGGGGTTTCTTAAAAATAGTCTCCAAGGGCTTGTGGTCTGTTTCAACTATGATCTTTTTGCCCCACACGTAATCATGGAACTTTTTCAATGCGAAACGAATTGCCGCCGCCTCTTTCTCAATCTGTGGCCAATGCTTTTCTGCTTCCGTCAGTGCTTTGGCTGCATATGCCACTGGCTGGCCCTTTTGCATAAGAACTGCACCTAGCCCGTAAGAAGACGCGTCTACCGAAAGAAGAACATCGTCCGCGACATCATATAACTTCAAGACCGGACTCTCTTTAAGACGTTTCTTGATATTCTCAAAAGCAACACGTTGTTCCGGACCCCAGACAAAGGCAACTTCACTTTTCAGTAAGATCCTCAGTGGTTCCGTGAGATTCGAGAGATTGTCAATGAATTTACTAAGATAGTTCAACATACCTAGCAATCGCTGCAAAGCCTTAACATCCTCAGGTTCCTTCAGCTGATTGATTGCCTCAACTTTTGCCGGATCCACCTTAAGTCCCTCTTTGCACACTATATGACCCAAGAACTTCACTTCGGGCTGGTCAAAAACACACTTTTCACGATTCAATTTCAGCCCACTCTCCAGAATAATTTTCATCACCTGCTCTGTCTTTTCCGCCAGCGCTGATTCATCCTTTGCGTGAATAAGTATGTCATCCATACTTACTTCCACGCCATCTACTCCTCGAAAGAGTTGGCACATCATCAACTGAAACACTTCCGGTGCCGAAGCCAAACCGAAGGGGAGTCGCTTACAAGAAAATCTGCCCCATGGAGTTGCAAAAGTCAGCAAATCCTGTGATTTCTCCGCGATCTGCACTTGCCAAAACCCTCTAGTGCAGTCAAGAATCGTGAAACGTGTACTTCTTGAGAGCCTTGTTGAAATCTCCTCGATTGTACTCAATGGGAAATGCCTCCTCTTGATGTTTTTGTTCAAATCCGTGAAATCCACACAAAGTCGAATTTTCCCATTGCGCCTGACAACCACTAGCGGGGAAACACTATCTGTCGCTTTCACACACTTTTTGATAACACCCAATTGCTCCATCTTATCCAACTCTTTCTTCACTGCGTCTCTCACCGGATAAGGAATCACTCGAGCTGGGTGCACTGTGAATTTTGGGTTATCAATGAGATCAATTTCGTACGTAAAATTCTTAACACAGCCCAAACCCTCGAAAACTTCCTCTGGAAACTTCACTTCAAGTAGTCTCTTGATTAGTCCAGCTTTAATGGCAGCTTCGCCATCAATGACAGGCATACACTGAGTCTTTATCACCTGAAAGGTAAGAGGCACCTCTTCGCTTCCAAAATAGCACGGAAGTACAATCTGTCCCAGCACTGGAATCTCACTTCCATTGTAAGTTATCAACTTCTTCACTTTAGAGGCTTCAATTGTATCCACCTTCAGCGTGCCCAGTACTTTTGCATTAATAACACAACAGTCAGCTCCTGTGTCTATCTTCACTGCAAAAGATTCTCCTCTGCATTTCAACGTATGGATCCAGGCACTCTTCCTGTCTCGGGAACTAACCTCACAAATCTTGAATGTTTCCAACTCATCATCGTGATCCTCTACTTTCACTTCTTGCACTTTCACAGCTTCCTTCTTGCAACAATTGGCAAAGTGCCCCTTTTCTCCACACTTCCTGCATTCCTTGCCGAATGCTGGGCACCTCCTGAATGCATGTTTTCTTCCACACCTTTGGCAGTCATATTCCTTGCCTGATTTCTCTTTTGGGGCCTCCTTTTGTATGGCATCGACTTTCACTTCAGACTTGTCTACCTTTTCAGACTTAATTATCGCTTCCTTTTGGGCTAGAGCAAGCTCATAGGCGAGACAGAAATCAATTGCCTGATTTAAGGTTATGTCTGGGGTGCTCAACAATTTCTCCTTCATTTTCTCCCAGCGAACCCCAATCACGAGCTGCTCTAGAATCATCCTATCCGTCAATGCCTGATAATTGGCCTTCTTCGCCTGAACCGTCAATCTAGTCACGAATTCATGAAACTTCTCATCTTCCCCTTGCATAATTTGCCTCAGTGCAAATCCTTCATAGATATCATTTGCTCTCGGGATGAAATACTGCTGGAATCTCGCCTTGATGATATTCACATCCTCCTTTTCCTCCTCTGTTAGACCAAATCCTTCAAAAATCTCTAGGACATTTTTCCCAATCGTTGACATAAAAATGGCCGCCTGAATGTCGGCGTCTTGCCTGTTGACACGGTTTGCCTTTGCGTACCATTCATAGGAGCTAATCCAACTCTTCCACGCTGCTTTCATATTTCTCTCCAGCTCCAAAGGCTTCGGTGGAGCTACCAGCACACGGGCTGGTACATCTGGAGCTGCTTGAGCTGCTTGAACTTGATTCTGCTCTTGGTTTTCCATTTTTCAGAATTCACTTCTGACACCAAGTAAAAGTGTAGTGTGCTGTTTGGCGGTCACACATCAACTGACTTTATTGACATTTCATTTCTACCTTCACACCTTCTTATCCAGAAAGCACCATCAAACCGTGTAAAAGTTGCTACAACAAACCCACCCCCTGCACTTGTTTACTTGCCTCCTTACAAGCAATGTTTATACCAAAACCTGGGCAATACAACACCTAAAGTGAATTTAATTGTTTGGCATATAATACCACACCCCCAACCCCAATAAGAATTTAATTAAAGACCACAAAAAATCTCATTTTACTTTGTTAAATTGAAACAGACACTTTTTTCACACATACCGCATATTTTCACCCCCCATTCTCCTATATATTTTTTTGCAATTATTATTATTTTGTTACAGGAAATTCAATTAAAATTAAAATGTAAAAATTGATTATATTGATAATTTTTTTCCACCCGCATACACGGGAGTTGTAATTAAAAATTTTGTTTAATCAGTACAAATAAATTGTTAATTAGGTGATTTTTATTAAATGGAAAATGTACTACAATTGTTGGTTTTATTTTTACATACATATAATGTAATAAAAAAAGGTCTGAACATATGAATTTGTGTGTTAACTGGAAAAGAACGAATAAAACAAACAAAACAAGCCCATAATTTAAAATACGTGTAAAACATTTAATCAGAGTGAGTTCATAATAAGATTGATCTTTTGAAAATTTATGTGCAAAAGGGACAAATTGTAGGTAATAAAGTTCTCTGATAGTAAATGTTGGCGAGATAAATTAATTTTTTACTGCAAACATTATGATTTTATAGATTTATTTAATTGCTATATAATGTAGTAAATTAAATATATGCTGTAATAGTTAAATATATGTATATAGAATTTTCTAGTATCGAAATTGCAGCAAAATATGTGATTTTTTTCCTAAAAAATTATATAAAAATTATCATAAAATTTATTCAATTTTGATGCAATCATTTCAATAAAATAAAGAAAGGTCTCTCTATAATTTCGTTCCTGTACAGCTATGCATTTCTACACCGTTGGTCCGATCGTGATGAAATTTGGTACAGAGACTATTGATACCAGGCGGTTTTTACCAACGATATTCATTTTCCCCCAAGAGTCCCCCTTCTCAAAGCCCTCATATAAAATTCATGGTTTTTTTGAGTACTTTTTGAATTTGGCGCTAGAAATGTTGTGCGAAATTCACTTTTTCCCTCTACAATTTTTTTGATATTGATAAGTGCATGTTTTATCACAATTTTTCTCTTTCTAAAATTTGCGCGAAGCGCAACAAATCCCCGCGAAGCGGGGCGAGGTAAATTGGAGCGAAGCGACAATTTACCTCGTCTATTGATAATAAAATAATGACTACACCTGGCAATCATCTAACGATACACAATGCATTATGCACATTATGCAATATATTATAGTCAATGAATCGAATGATTAAATTAGTAGAATTTTTAAAAATTATATTCTACAAAATGTTGAATGTGTAAATTATGTATGACTATGTACGCTTAATTTGATTTATTTTTCATGCACATATGTAGAAATTTAGGCATAATCATGACAATTTATGTTCCAGTTTGTTGAATTTTTAATGCAATTGCTTTAATTTTTCAAATGGGTAGATTTTGGGGGAGATTTCTGTAAATTTCAGATAAATCAACATAAATTATTTATGTAGAAAAATTTATTTGGAATTTGAAAAATTTATACAAATTAAGGATTATTATGTTGAATTTCATGAAATGCTACATAACGTCCTTCTTGTCCATCTCTTCATACTTCCAATAAATCAATTTTGATATAATTTTTGCTTTATAAATTTTTAAAACTCAATGTGGGGCTTTTTTATTAAATATTTCTTCCTCCTTTTTTTACCATTTTTTCCCACACTAAACATGACCTGTATTAAATTTCTCTTTTTTTTTTTAAATCACCCAAAAAGGATGTGCCTTATTTGCCTCAATTCAAGGACTTTTGTTGAATTTCTTCCACCATAAACTCCCCCGAAATCTTGATCTATCCTAACGTGAGTTAGAGGGATTTCGGCCTTTTTTTGGCCTGGAAAAGAGCAAGACGAAAAAAAATTCTTATGAGCGGCTTATCGAGTAAATCAGCAGAAAAACATTAGCATATGGAAGAAGAATTTTTTTCTGTATGTTTCTCCTTGGGACCGGATGATGTTTCCGGCAGTAGCAGAGTTAGAACCCAGGATGGCCGAGTGTGGATGTGTATGAGGGGTAGCGAGTGAAATGTGGACGGACAGTGTTGGAAAATTCTTGCTTTAGTTAAATTATGTCCCATGTTGGGAGTGAAAATTCAGAGTGAGATGTGAGTGGTAGCCAGAGATAAAGTACATAAAGTGGCCAAAATCACACATATCATCATCAAGGAGGGGCAAGGATTCAAGGTTTTAAACCAATGTAATATGCACAGACATCAAATTCATACCCTGAGGAGCTTCTCTCACTTTTCCCCAGCACTTATGTACCACGTATATGTATAGTTGTCTGCATGAAAATTTTAAAGTTTGTGAGCGTCGTAAAAAGAGCTGGGAAAATGGGATGGATGACGGAAAGAGGGCAAGAGAGAGAGCGAGTGAATGAAATTGTGCTATACTTCACATTAATGTGCAATAATTATGCTAAATATTGGGACACATTCCAAAAAGCTCCCATGAAGCTTCGCAACTCCGTGTAAGAAGTTGAGTGCTTTCAGACAAATATTCAATATATAGTTACACCCATGCCGGCAGCGCGGGTATATGATGAGCACTGAGGGTGTGCAGTTAAAGATATGGGTAAAGTACTTAAAGTCCCCTATATTGCGCTATATTTTCCACAAGAAGATACGCCACGATACACACAGGGTGTCCTACTTTTAACATTCTTCCTTTTTTCTCCACTCTTTTTGCACCCTGACTGCCTTCGTTCTCATGGGCTAAGGCGGACAAGCAAAAAGAAGGCATTATACTTTGAACTAACACACATAGGGGAGCATCCTTTTGATGCTATTGGTGTGCATTTTCACATGAAAATTGCATTGTAATTACAGTTTCACGACTTGGGCAAATAGATACTTATTTACAAGGCGTTCCATGCCGTTTGTACCACCACCCCGAGACTCTGAAAAAAAATCCTCTCAAGAGCAATATCAAATTTTGCAACAAACTTACAAATAAACTCCACACACATCGTAAAGGGAGGGATTTTTTCCTCCAACATGCAACTCTTCTTTTCTCAAACACTAAATTTCCACACCACTTTTGTATATCCCCATTGCGGGGAAAAAATACAAATCCCTCTTTTGCACTGTGAGGGTTGTGCAGGAGAGAAAAAACGAGGAAAATCAGGGAGCTTCCACTTATCTCCACCCTGCGAAGGAATACAAAAAATCATAAATCACAAGTTATTGTCGGTGTGTTGAAATTTTTAATCAAATTTTCTGTAAATAAGTGTACAATAAATTTCATTCCATTACCAACATCAACATTTATGTACACCAATTGCTCCCGAGAGTCGCGTTTTGATTAAACAAAAAAATTAATACTCTGGGAATTTTCCTCATAGAAGAGAATTTTTTTTCGAGTAAAAAGCAACCATAATGGACATAAAGATGTTTATCAAAAATTATCAAAATACCCGTGTCCTTTGGAAAATTGTCTTGTGAATGTTTGAGAAGAAGGACTCCTTGAAGGACTCACACACAATATAATGGCTTTTAAAGTTGTGAGATAAGACAGCAAGGAATTAAAAGAGAAATCCTTATTATTTAAATGAGGATGTGGCATAAAAATATTATACAGAATACCATTTTAGCCCCGATGAGTCCTCAGAATATATTCTTTGATGAGTTTCGGTGCAAAAAAATGGCAAAAAAATGTTTTAATTTACACAAAAGTCGAATTTATTCGGTTTAAAGAAGTATTTGAGACCATTTTAGAACTTTTTGTGTAAGATTTCAAGAATTTTAGTTGAAAATTGATTTTTCCAGACAATTTAGAAGTCAAACATCGAGAAAATTACAGAAAAAACTCCTGGAGATTATCTGGGTTAAGGTTTGGATAAATGAACACAATAAGAACGGCCAATTCTCACTTAAAATAGCTTTTGAATTTTATTTATTAACTCAAAATCTTAATCATTTAATTCAGTTAGTTTTTTTAAAGAATATTTTTTAAATTCTCACACCGAGAAAATCTAACCAGTTCAAGGAGTTTTCTCTATGAATTTTCCTGAGAGCTTTTTCTCTCTAGGGGGTAATCAGTAGAAATAAAAAATAAACCGGAGATGATATTTCTGAATTTTATTTTCAATTTTTTGACGATTTTTGTTCTGAACTTTCAGTTGAATAAAAATTCTTTTAGCATTATGAATAATAAATTGAGAGTGTCTCAAAGTCCTCGCCTAAACTCTCCAATTTTTCTAGTTCCCTAAAAACTTATCGATTTACATCAATACTCTGCTCTATAAAAGCTCTTTCAATTTGCTAGAAAAATCAGCTGTATCACCCCCAGGAGGTTAATTTTTAAAAGTCCAATTGGGTCAACTTATTTCACTAAAAGCTCCTCCATCAAAGTCTTCCTATATATGTATGTAGGTATTAAATTTCATTGAGAACATCAGATTGACAAGTTCCAAAAATGATTTTCACATAGAATCATCTTTCTCTTGTTGCGATCGATTTGGGGTTATACGATGAGTCTGTTTGTGAAATGTTTATTCCAAAATTAGCTAAGTTTTCCTCCTTCCCCAAAATCCTTTTTGGCAAGGAGAGATGTTCTCTTGTGCAGAGAGAAAACAAAAGCCCTCAGATTTCTACACCATATGATGGTGAATTTCCAGTATTTGGCACGGAGTTTTATATACAGCCATCTTCGTAAATTTGTGGTCTCCTCTTCAGGCTTCCTTTCACCCCACATCCTCCTCATTCTCACAGAATGAATTTAGCTATATTCCCGCAACGAGGATTTTGGGGGGGGGGGGGAATGGGATGTATGTGCTATGTATGAAGGAACATTGGCATCAACCACACGTTCATTTCATGGAAGGATTGCGCTCGTATTGGATTCTGAAATTTTCTCCCATGATTCTCTGAGCTAGGGATATGTGCATATATATTCCATATATTTATCGTGAATGCTTTTTCCAGGGGTATAATTTTGTAGAAATAAATAGTGTGTCAAAAGCAGCCCTCTACCCTCTGCAAATACATACACACATTATGCTCCCTCGCCCCCACACCCCCTCTTACATCCACCTCATACCTCCACCCACCCACCCACTCTCTCTCACAACATTTTACTGACTCTTGCCATGATGAAAGCACAATCTCGTGGGAGTTTACAATACACTGCGTTCATAATACGCGGAAAAAGGGCGAGGAGGCAGGGTTGTGTTGAAGAAAATAAGGGAGGTAGTGCATGTGGGGGTGGTGCTGTGGTGGGTTGAAAAAAGCCGAGCCACGATAGGAAAGTCAAAAGCAGAGCGGTAATTTAATTTATTAATGCATACGTCTAACAATTTTAAAATAAATGTCCTCACTCTACTTCAAATCCACACACATAGAGTGGAGCACACCCTGCTCCCGCCAAATGTTCTCAATGTGCGAATCCATTATCATCTTCTTTATCTGCATAAGCAATAATATTTTTTCGAGGGCATACTTACGTGGGTGTGGTGTTGAAAGGAAGAAAAAAAAAGCGTAGCATGGGGTAAATGAATCATTGGATCTGACACGTAAATTTTTTTCTTTCCACCCCATTCCCCGCAGTTGCCGTCGCACCATCTTAAGAATGCGGTGTGGGACCACTACTGTGAGAAAGAATTCTCGGACCTTTTTGACTAATTTGGATGGTTAATTGGGTAGAAAGTCGGAGAAATGACGCAATTAAGACAATATTTGTTTATATTTGTTTAAGGAAAAAGAAGGGTCCAATCGTGGAGAGTTTTTACCTTTAATAGTTCAAAGTTCACCAAAACTCAAGTAAGAAAAATGTAGTAAAAAAAATGTTTTGAGAAAGAGCTTTCTTAGTTAATTTATTTAAATATTCTTTGAGCTTTTGCTTTCATTTAATAACATTATATGGATTAATTCATTCTTGATTTTTGACTCCACGTATTTGACTAATTATTGCCCAATAATTGCACAACACTAGCAGATTAATCAATTGTATTACCTACATTCTTTGCGCAATAAAGCAGCAATTTTTTAAAAAAGAAATATGATAAATATTTTACTAGAATCATCGCATTAAAACTTTCAATGTCGGGAAATTCCTTTTAGCAAGAATTTGAAAAGAACTTTTACCACCTCTGGCGAAATATTCACATCAAATCACCTCATATGTATGTAGGTAGCAACATACCTACATTTGATGATACATCACCAACAGTTTTCTCATTGAAATTTGTGCGGTGGCACCCATAGCGAGAAATTTGATATTTAAATCAATTTGGGTGAGTGATTTCAATTGAAATGTTGTCCCTTGAGGACATTGACTCAAACTTTCGTCATACACACAACGTGCTCAATCTCCAACTGGGGATCCTGCTCCATCATCATCACCCAACCACGGAGGACATGTGACAGGAATTTCTTTCCACCCCCCTGCACACCCATCGCACGACGATGAATTCCGCATCGTCGTTGCCAGTAAATGGCAAATTATTAATCTCTAGTGGAAATTGTGACATATAAATGAATCAATAAACGTCACCTGTTTATTTCACACAGGCCATATTATTGATTGCTCTACCTGGGGGCAGGTGTGTGTATGTGTGCTGGGGTGGTAAGAATTTCTCCCGTGTAGAGAGCAAACGTTTATAGCGTGCCAAAGACATATCTAAAATGCCTTTTTGCACCTCATTTAGTACCTCTTGTGACTTCCCTTTTTATTTTCTTTTGAGTAATTCAAATCAAAATTGGGCTAAATGCAGAATAAATCAATTCACCCAAAAGAGCAGGTATAAGGGGAAAATTAGGGAAATTTCTAAATTTTACAGTTCAGTTCGGAGGGATTTTTAAAAGGATTGGAGAAAAAAAAAGAGTTGGAGTATTAAATTAGAATTATTTTTATTAAAATTGTGAGAAGTTTTTCTTTTAGAAACAAAAATATTTTCTTGCAGTTTGAATGAGTTTTAAGAAAAAATCGTTATAGGAGAGGATTCTGATAAAAAATCTTTTCCTTTTTTCCTAAACCCTTAGAGTTTGTTGTAAGATTTTGACAGATGGAGTTTTTAAATCATTCTAAAGTCGTTATAAAAGAAAAACAAAGAATTAGTTGTTCCAGAAAAGAGTCAGAAATAACCAGGGGGTATCCGACTCTTGCCACTCACGGTGCACTTCATGCCACTTTTTCATTGCCACTCTTGCCACTTTTGCCACTCGCGGTGCAGTCTCGCGGTACATTCTGGGCATAGTCGGTTGCCCCCTGGAAATAATTTTGAAAAGCCCTAGAAAAGTAATTTTCCTTCCAAAAACCCGATTAAAGAAAAAAATAAAATGTCAAAATCTTATAAAATTTTTCTTAGAATAGGTACCAAAAAATTGTATAACTGATAAATTGTCACAATAAAAGAAAATAAAAGAATTATATCAGAATCTACCCCAGTCTAATATTTTAATTTAGGAATTAGCATAAAATATGTCAAAAAAATGAATAAAAATTAAGGAATTGCTCTTTAATCTTTTGAGTATTTAATTAACTCACTTTCCTCCACTTTACCTCGGTTTAATTTATATAAATTGCGAGATATAGAAACCTCACCAGAATAAAATGTGCATCAATGGAAAATGGTTTGCTTTTAAGTTTGGAGAAAAAGGGGGGTTTTTTGGTGGAGAGAAAATTATTTTGAGTGGTTCAATCAATCAGAAATTTTATATGATTCACACAGCAGGATTGGAAATGTGAGAATTTAACGCAAAAAATAAACATCAGCGAAATTCAAACATTATCAATCATCTCCAGGGAATCGCACGAGCAATCGCACCTGTGAGGGAGGTAAAAATTTCTGCAAACCTTCCACTGAATTATATATCCCCATGGATCAACGCAGGTGAAGTATACATAAGGTGGCTGAGAGGGTGCGGAATATCCTCAGGGGATGAAACAAGCGAAAGAGACACCCTGTGAGACGTGTCGATGAGAGGTGAACGGAGCATTTTTCTGCCACTTCATCATCATAAAAATGTATAATTTTATTTTACATGTTACAAGTGATTGGACGGCAGCATGGGGACGCGAGGTGCGGTGTTGTGTGGCAAAAATTGTACAAATCAAATACACTTGTACGCTTATTGGGTATTCGAGACACATTCTTGGCTGTCGTGTACACACCATCATTGCTGGGGCTCTTCTCTTCTCTTCTTTTTTTTTCGGAATAAAGTCGATTCATGGAAAGCTCCGGGTGAAACGGATAGGAAAGCAAAAGGAGAGATAGAGAGTGTGGGTATAGAGCTTTCGATGGCTGTTTTTACTCCCAATGGAATTTACCCCGCACGCCATACCCCGTCAATATGATGTATTCATGTTTGATTTGTGTATTTATATTCTTTCTGTCATATTTTGCTTTCTATATAGAGACACAGCGAGAGAGATGGAAACTTACATGTTCCATGCATTGGCTTATTTATTATTCAACATTCGTACAAAGTAGGGCAAAAGAAATCTGTACACCACCAATTTGACGTCACACTAAATTTAAATGTGAGTGAAACGTTGCCACAAATTTAATATTACGTCTGCAAACATTTTTCTCTGCTTCGCATGACATGTAAAAATTTTCTTTGACTCAAATGCACTTTGGAAGCTACTTACATACCTTTTTGCTACCCCCCGCAAACTATACATATATATAGTAGTATTTTGAGGCATTTATATGTGTGTATGTATATGGAGGTATTTGGCCTGTTGAGAGCTTCGCATGTTCTCGACAGTCTCAAGGAGATTTTAGCAGATTCGCAGCTTTCGTTATTTAAACTTATTGAGCTTTAGAATTCAATTTTTTTAACACAAATTTTGGGGAATTGAAAAAAATATATTTTCTGCTCATTCTAGGAATTTCTAGACAATTTTTCAATTTCGAATTTTCTTTCCCCGAATTTTATCGGTTTTTTATTTCAATATTCAAGTCAATGAGGAAAAAAGTCAAAAAGGCAGTTAAATGGAAATCAAGCGACGTATCGATAGTTTAAAGTGAGTTTTTTTTTAATTTAGTTTATGAAAAAAATCTGTATTATCAGCTTTTAGTTTCTTTAGAATAGACCTTTATTAAAATTAATGAAAATTCTAAGAACTCCAAAAAAAAACTAAATTAAAAGTACCTCAAAGTTCTATCTGACTTAAAGTTTACCTAAAACTTGACTTTAAAGTTTTTCGGTTTTCCTAACCAGAATTTATTTAGAATTTTTTTCCAAAGTCTGACTTGTAAACTTTCTAGAAAACTCTCAAGAACTCTTAAAATTTATGGTAAAATTTTCTTAGAAGTCTTCTTTTATCTGAATCCATTGAATTTTTATGAAATTAAAGGCTTTTTATATTTTATTAATGCTCTGAAGTCTCAAAGTCAATTGCAGAGCGTACTAAATATAGAACAATGGGAAAATCTTGGTGAAAAAAAAATTAAACAATACCACCCCTGAAGGAAATGTGGTCGTTGTATTGCGTACTCACTGTATACACAAGGAGAACAATAAGAGAACTTAATGTGAGTTAAACTTAACAATTTAGGTTAACAACAAAGGTTAGCATTCAGAGTAAATTAAATACACATCAGATATTTATTGTTACAAATGAACATGGAAGTTGTTGGAGGAGGTGCTGAAAGGGCACCCTCGAACTAATGATACAACAAAATTAAGGGTCACACAGGACCGGGCAATTAAGTTGTGTCAACCAGCGAATTTGGCTAAATGGACAGGACAAGCCAATGATACTAAAATGATAACAAAGTATCGTAATTAGGGGGCCAGAAACACTCATCAGTGTGTGATGAAATACATTTGCATTTAGAAGTAAAATGGGACATCGTGTTTAAGTGCAATATCACCAAGGGGGGTGGTGGTAGGTTAGGTAGGTATGGAATGGAAGACGACAGTAATTAGTATTTTGAATAGGAGAGCACTTCCAAAATGTAATTGATTAATGTGCTCCTTTCATATTCGATAATTTCGTCGGAGTAATGAAATTTTCCGTGCTAAAGGACTATAAATGGGATGCCATGTCGACGTAATTAGCTTCTTCCTTGTTCATTCTCACAGACGTATCATTATTGAATTATCAGTGGCAGCATCGGTGAATGATGGAAAAAAAGGGTGTGAGGGCCTTTTCCATTTTGTTTCTGCTTGAATAAAAAAAAAGTCACACAAAATGGAAACTCAATAGATGCGGGGAAAAGCATCCGTATATATAGCCCAAAAATGGACCCTCTTTTTTCGCTATGATTCTCTCCGTGTGGAAATGATACATATGTTGCAAAATGTTGGACATTTTCAGCTGATAAATAGCCATGTGGCATGAAAGCGAAATAATGCCAATTTTTCGTTCAAGTGCTTCAACTCCTTTTTTTTCGTATTCACCCAAAAGTATCGCTTTATTTTTCAATCCCTTTTTTGTGTTTTATTGAAAATGCAACAGTGTTGATGCTATTCAAATAAATTGTAAAATTAATGGACAATTTTATGTATTTTCTTTTCGCGTCAACAAACTATAGATGAAATTCCCTATAAAAAGTTTGTTTTAACCGAGGTCTAAATTCTATAAAGCTAAATATCTAAATCTTCTTTTAATCTAGACTTAAGCTTTTTTTTAAGCTGAGCTCTTAAGTTTTCTAAGTCATGGTAAGGTAGGATTAAGTGAATTCTAGACCTAGCTTGTTTTAACTGTTAAAACCTTTAAAGCTTCATCTTAAACAATTGTAAGGTAAATCTTATGACACCTCAAGAAATACAAATTTAACTTAAAAACTTAAACCACACTTAAGATACAAAGTTAAGTCGTTTTTTAAGCCAAGCCTATTTTTTAAGCCGAACCTTAGTTCCCTTAGGTCAGATTTTGAAGAAGTACTTAGTCTCAGTTTAACCTGATCTAACCTTGAAATTTTTAAAGCCTAACCTTAAAAAGTTAGAAATTATGTTTTTTAAGCTAAGAATTATTTTTTAGAACAGGTTTGAATTTTTTAAGGTTAAGATTGCTTTAAGAAACTTGAATCTAACTTTAAAAAATTAGGCCTAGCTTAATAAACTTAGCTCTTACTTACAAAAAAATAAGCTCGGACTTTGCTTTAAAACTTTAGTCCTTTGTTCAAAGCACTCCTCACACTTCCTGTTGCAGAAATGAATAATAGCTTTAAAATAATTACATTTTATGACAATAAAAATAGCCTTTAAAAAACATTGTGAATAAGCATAAATGTTATGGGATATTTTGTTTGGTTAATATGTTTGCATAATTACTAAATTGGTTTACTTAAATAATATGTGATTTACCACTCTCGCTAACGTGACTAAATTAAAATTGAACTAATTTATTTTATTGGAATTTCGTTTACATTAAATTCCGTTTAAATGTTTAATTTTTTTCTCTCTTGGAGATTTATTAAAATTTATATTATTTCAGCAAAATAAATGATTAATTTTCTTTAATAAAAATTATAATATTTCCAACATTCTACAAGACATAACGTGGGGAAAGAAAAGTCATATTGACGTAGTGAAAATCAATGTGAATTTACAGGGAAAAAGTCAAGTTTGAAGGTGATTTTTCACCATGGCACCATTCTTTGGCGAATGGCAGAGGGATTTTCTTAATGTGCACCTTTTTATCGTATGATTTATATGAAAAAGTTATTATTCTTTGTAATTTTTCCTGTGACAAATATGTAAAGTTTCGTCCCTGCCATCGTTCTCTTGTGGAAATAATGAGAGTCATTAAATGCGCGACAAAACTTTTTTTTCTGCTCACTCTGCTATGGTGAAAATGTCGAAAAATAAAATGTGATAAAATGACACGTGCGTGGGGGTTGAGCCTTCTCACCCCTAAACCATCCTCCGCATCGTCTTACAACTTCCGGGCTTTCTTCCCCGCATGTGTCTGCACGGGGGATGATGAAGTTATTTTCTCTCTGTTTACTTCTGAATACTTTAAATGTGTTGCAAATAAATCAGGAATTAAGTATTATTTAATAATGTTTGTGTGAAAATACAGAAAGGACATGACTCCCGAAAAATTTTCTGACGTCAACCATGGCGTAGGAAATTCTCATGTTTTCCCCCTCACATAGGGGAGTGTGGGGGATTTTAGATTCAACTCTGGGGACTTATGTCTCTCTCACACAGAGATCTACTGGGGGCTTATAAATTCCCCGCTCAACGAAGTTTTATTCTTTCATTTGGAAATTAAAATCGAACAGATAATCTGGACTTTGACTCTCCTACACACAGATTTATGCTTGAGACTTAATTACTGTGGAGCTCAAACTGAATGTCTGCCTTGAAAATCTCTGTATGTTTTCATGCCTGAAGCTATTAGCTTTCATTCTGGAGATTTTTCCTAATCTGACTCTTGTTCGACTCTCGTTAAAGATGGAACGTTTAAACTCAGGGGCAAAGTGTGTCAATTTAAATCCTTAAATTCTCTCTGACAGCAAAAGAGAAATCTTTAGCATTATATGGCATCAATTGTACAATGAATAGTTAAAAGAAATATTCATAAAATAGCAAAATATGTGTGCGCAATAAAAGTGGAAAATATTATTTTTGTATGTATGACAAAAGTTATGAAGTGTTATGAAGTGCAAAAGCTTTTTAAACTTTTCCCAGAGCTAGTCGTGTAGTGTTGTTGTTCAGTTGATTGGTTGAAATGAATTTATATACATGGGGGACAGCACTAACTGCGCATAAAAATTGGTGGCTCTGAAAATTTAATCGCATCCAGACTTGTAGAGCAATTACAAACATGAGTTCTTCTCCGTGTACAAATTTGTATGAGCTATATGTGGAGAGAGGTAGGCAAAAGCTCACCGAAAAAAAAAAAACGAGAAAACAGCATATAGTTGGAGCATGAAATGCATGAGGGAGGGTGTAGAAAAAAATGTGGGGGTGCACAATATGTAGGTATTGCGAGCAACAAACAAGCCCAGTCGCAGTAACGAGGATCTAACGTGCACACACGTTAAGTTTGATGGGGTAGCGCGTAATTGCCACGCGATATGTTCATTTTAGAAAAACAGATCAATACATAGAATACCACCTTCGGGTCGGCTGTGCTTGATGTAAATAAAATTTGAAGAGTTGTTTTTCCAACGTTGATTGGATTGAACATCCAAAGGGTTAGGGATTCATGAAGGCGTAAATAAAATTACGCGATGGGGGTTGTTTAGGGGTATGGGTAGGGTGTACGAGGTAGGAAAAAATGGGACGATCATTAGATAAAAGACAACATTGACAACAGAAACGTGTGTAAACATATTATAAATGCACAACTTTCGTGACAGGGTGCGCTGAAGCATAGGAGCAAAAAATGCGCTCGAGTATTATTTACCAGATTTCTCAAATAGAGGCGGAACGACCAAAACAAACTCTAATTGATTCCTAATTACATATATCTCTAAAACACAACTTGGGTAGAGATAAAAGTGATTAAAAGCAATGCCAGAATATTAAATGAGTTGGAAATTTTAAGGGGGAAACCTGGAAAAATAATTTGAAAAAATTATTGTTTATGAACTTTAAAAAAAATTAAATTAGTGGGATAGATGAAAGTTAGAAAAATCCTGCAATTTAATTAACTCGTGTATCGTGTGCTATACCCTACTAGGCTTGAACATTAATCTACAAAATGTAATTTACTAACAATTTTTTTTTTGAAAAGCTTCAATTTTTTAGTTTATTTTACATTCTTTTTTAAATGCCTTTATTTAAAAAAAATCCTTAAATTTCGACAGGTAGAACAAATTTTTACTTAAAGATAAGTAACCACATTTACTCAGAGCTTTCAGCCCAGCTTGAAGCTTTTACAAGTTGCTGTAGAGAGAAGAATAATTAGGAGATATCTTTACCGATTTTCTTCACTCAAATAATTCGGAAATAATACCTATTTTTCAAAGATTGAGTGTGTAGAGCAAATCGAAATGATAAAGAAAAATCTTTGTTAAATAATGTCCTTCTCTCTATAACCAGTTATAAAAGCTTCAAAAATTTTAAACAAGAATTTTCCGTTTGTAAAATTCACATTTCTTTTAATAACAAATATCAAATAATAAAAGATCTTTATAGTTTTAATTTTTTAATCTTTTTTAGAATCTTATCCTTTAACAAAGATTTATGAATTAAAGAAAAAGAAGAAAGAGTAAAAGTTATTAAAGATTTTTAAAATTTATTGATGAATTTTTAAATTATTACTTTATAGCACAAACCAGACACCAAATTTGAATAAACTGCCTGATATAAAAGGTATGTCTAGATATGTATTAAACGATTATTTCTTTATCATTTTTTTTTATAAAAATTGATATAGCGCCGTAAAGTCATCTAGCATTTTAGAGCTTTTTTATTATGTTAAACGATGAACGAATTTAAAAGCTCAAAGAGAAAAAAATCAATTCTAAACAATCTCATAATCTATACAACATCATAGACGAATCATAAAAGGCACATGCGCCAAAAATAGGTTAATAGGTAATCATTAATATTTGCTTTCCAATGATCCCAATTCTATGCTAATTGTCTATGTTAGGGGAAAAGGGTTTGACTCAAGGGTTGACTGTACTGTTTGAGAGGATAAGCAAATCATAAGCAAAGTAATTCTCTAAAATTGAGGCATTAGGATTTGAAGGGGTTTTGGCCATGACACGGATTTTAGCAGGGGGATGCCTCGTGGATACCCAAAAAGCAGACGGAATAAAATTAGTAGAGGAATAAAGTGGAGAACGCCTTGAGATATGCCTTTGAAATCCACTCCTTGGCAATAAATTCAAAACCCCAGAGTTATTCACCCTCCGAGTCTATCTCAAAGCAAATCTCAAAACAATATTGAGCATATTTCGTATTTTATCAGTTGTTTATGTTACAAACAAAAAGTTCTCCTCTTCCCTCGAGTTGTATGTATGTAACAAGGATGGCTCCATGAGAATGAACCTATAACAATTCGCTGGTACACTCAAAATGTTATGACTTTGACTAAATTGCTCGGTTGTGGATTTTCCCACATGTATCCTTTTGAATGAGTTTATCTTATATTATATCTATTCACACTTGTCTTATCTGGGAGCCATTCAACTGGCTCCTGCAGACACGCTCCTCCTCCTCCTTCCATTCCATCCCTTGTTTCACGATGCATCCCCTAACGTAAACGAGGGTACTCTATATGTACAGTATTATACATATTATAAACATACATACATACAGCCAATCCCGGGGATCCATCTCAAACAGAATAATTCCCATGAGCCGAGACTTTGGGGGTTCAGCGAGGTTGGTACCTATTATAATCATTGTGAGAAGAAAGTATTGTAAAACTGTTTATTGTGTGAAATTTTAAACTAAAGTAACTTATCACAGAGAGAATTAATTTTTCAACCATATCCCCCCATGTTCTTTTCACATCCGCCAAGTGACTCCACCAAGGCACAACTGAATGAGCTACCATCCCCCTTCACATTCGCCCAACTTCCTCATCATCCTGCAGGATGTGCGGTGGAGATTGGCTGTGTGGGATGCTGTGGAATTGCGGGTGTGATGGAGCATGATTCAGCATTAATAATGAAGTGAGTGTAGGGCAAAAGGAATGGAAAAAGGAGGTGAGTCTGAGGAGGGGTAGTAGAGTGTGAGACAAACCATTCTGCAATGAGCTCCTTAAGACTCGAAACTGTTTTGTTCGTGACTGTTCATTTATTTTGCGTACTACTTTTGCACAAAAGGGATACAGATACAATTTCATGCTGGAACAACGCAAAAAGCCCCCAGACACAATACAAACATTTAATTCCAACACGGAATTTAATTGATACTTAAGAATGGGAGTGAATACAATTTATTCAATACAGACGCCCCCCATTAAAGCGCAACAATTCATCCCTCATTGCAGACACCTCATGAATTTGATACCCAACGATAAGCTTATCTTTTTTTTTTTTGACAAATATTTTGTGCTTCCACCCCCGCCACGCAGCCGCATCTTTTGTTCTCATGGGGATTTTTCCACAATGGCTCTATCTTTTGGGCTTTTACAGAGGGTATAGCAACAGCATCAGCCCACCTAATGGGGTTAGAAATGATAAATAATGGGAAAATGATAAAATTCTGTGAGTGATGTTCGGTGTGTTGGAACCTCTCTAAAGGACAAAGAGTTATGTTTCATTGCTCTGTTCTCAAAATGTAGGGGGTGTGCTTTGGCATTTTCCGAGGCTTCTGCAGTGAAGAATCGTAAATATTTCATTCAGTTATATTATGCATATATTTGCCCATTTAAAATAAATTTGAAAATTTTTGTTTAAATTTAATTTCTCTCTGAGATAACTCATTATTTTCTTTATTTCCTTGCTGCAGAAAGCCATTTCCTCATCGGAAACATCAATGTTGCATCAGGGACTTTATGGTATAAAAGTGAATGAACCAAAGAGACAGTCAGTTGCCACTGAGAGAATACATATTACAAAGCTTAAATATGTAGCGAATGACGTCATAAAAGCGCTATATTATTTTCCGCAAGAAGAGAAATTTTATTCCAATTAAATCTCTTTATTTTAAATTCCAGGAAAATCTATTGAAATATAGCATGGAATTGACTAATAGAAAATTAATATTCAGTCATATTGTGCCTGGGTCATAGAATGATTTTGATTGAATGGACTAATTTTACCGAATGGTGATGAAAAGAGTAAAAAAAACATAAACTTCAGTACAAAACGACCTTTGCACTAAAATAGAACTGTACTGACATATGTAAGTATATAGCAAAGGTATCCTTTACTAAACACACAGGTAGTATAACCCTAACTTCAACAGAGAGAAAAATATTTGTCCATCAAATTTTTCTGTGATGTTAAATTGAAAGAGGAGAAAATGTTTGAGGAAATGTCAATAGAATTTTGAAGAAAATTTGAGATAATTACTTATCATATCACATAAATTGAATTTTCAAATTCAGCATAACATTTAATTAAATTATCTTTTCCCTCTCATGCACTTTATATGCATATTCTAACGTGCATATGTACTTTAAACATAACACAAAATAATATATAACAAGCTTCGTTCTTGTCATGCTTCTTGGGAATTGTGCAAAAGTGAAATTTTCCACATTAAAAATTTCCATTGCTAAAATATCACAAGATTATTATTTTTATTAGAAAATAATCACAAAAAGTTTTATTTTGAGAGAAAATAAAAAAATATATAATTTCCACAGGGTGTACGGGCTTTGTGGGGGTAGGATGATTAATTTTTCATGTTAATTCATTTGTGAGACTGAGATTTTTATGAAGGACATTCTGTCACAATGCAATGTAGCTCTTTTTTTTGTACAGACCTCGCCAGCAACAAATCGCAACAATTATTATTCAATTTTGGTAGTCAACTCAGGTGTACTCAAATTCATAATTAATGCACCAACTCGTGCATATTTTATCACACAAGGTTGGATACCGAAATTGCCCTTTAAAAGTCACTGTATAAAATGCCACGTGAAAAATTGATAAGTTACTCGCATGTTTTTTTTTGCCACATTCTATGAAAATGTTTCCATATTATTCTCTCGTTTCACTTCTCAACATATTTTTAATTGTCTCCATTTTATAATGTTCTTCTGGGAAAATAACGTCAACAACTGAAAATAAGATTTGATATTTTTCACTCACTGTTACAGCTTCTTTTGGGTCATATTATGATGTATGTAGTACTCATATACAAGATGAGAGATCATCCAAATAAAAGCGCTTTATGGATCATAGAATTTTGAAGAACTTTACTCAAAGCTTTTAAGGGAGACAGGGGCAAACTTCTCGTATTTTTATAGAAATAATTTTCAGAACAATTTGGAATCAGAAAATTCTGATTGAAAGAAAATTTAAAGCTCTGCAAATTTGTCTAGAACTTTTTTATGCTCCCTTAACTGACACGTAGAACATACTCTACAATTTGTAACTTTCAGCCTCATATCGGGGTAAGAAGATAGACTATCTTAATCTAAATTTTCTGCACGAAAGCTCTAAAAATATTTCTCAAAGTTCAAGCTTAAATGTGCTTAATTAAATTGGATGAAACTCCGGGTGATTGATGAGGTTAGTAGAGACTTCTCTGTCATATAACAAGACTTTAAAAATATCCTTGTTTCCATTCAAAATTCTTTGCTTAAAAAGAGTTTAAATTGATTAAAATTTATCTCAACCTACTCAAACCTTTCAAGCCAGGTTCTATTAAAATAGCAGAAACGAAATTAAATAATTTAATTATATTTTATTAAATAAAAATTAAAAGAAAGACATTATAAGGATTAAAAGGATTTTTCTCTTAATCAATTTTAAATAATAAATTGTCTCTTATTCTCTTCAAAAAGCTTCCAAAATTAAGTATTATATGGATACTTGCAAGAGAGAGTTTAAAGAAGAATCATTTTCGAATCACGATGAAATAAAATTGGAGATATTAGATACCATTTTGTTGTTCATAAAGAGACTAATTTGAAAATCAATATCGATTTGAAATTTTGTTATTCATTCCCATCGTGTATGAAAGTTCTAAAATTGGTTGAAAATTCTGTGAACATTTATGGTGAGTTCAATGAATATATGGGGTGGTGAAATAAAATTCAGAAATGGATTTGGCTTTAGCCACATCACATTTTGGGCACATTAATAAGTAATCAATCAATTGCACCAAATCGATTTTCCATGTGAAACTCTTTGTCATCACATTTCATTTCCCTCCCTCCCTGCCCCCTTCGTTTCCACACACTGCATCAACTTCCGCTGCTTAGTTTTTTTTCACCGCAATGCAATCTCCCATATATGAATGGCATGTGATTTCCACGAACCAATTAGATAGGTCATCAGGGGTCCTCCATACATGAAAAAGTTTTTCCATATAGAGTTCCAATATCTATAACTTTGATTGAGGACACTTCCAATCGCTCTCTCTCTCTCCACCCTTCATGTGCTTGTCCTTGTGGCTATTTACACAAAGTATCCTAACCATCGTGCACAAGTTGCTTGCTTCTGGGTGACCCTTGTCTTGTCGTCATTTGCTCCCTTGTGCCCACACTTTCACTATGCTTCTCAAGTATCAAACTCGGTGGGGATAAGGGTTGTTCCCTCTGTTCGTGGGCTATTTATATTTGAACTATTTGCACATACTCTCTTGTGAATAAAACCGCCCTCTCGTTATGTACCCCGATAGCCCCCTACAACTTCCCCAATAGAAGAGCAACAACTATTACATCACAAAGGATGCAATAAGCTTTTATGAAGCTTTTTTTATCATTTGAAGCTTCACCTTAAGGTTTTCTTTAATCTCAAACTCATTCAAGAATCTCTGCAAGCATCCTACCTTTTCCAAAAGGACTCTAACAAAGAACAAAGATTGAGATCAACTCTCAAATAAATTCCAAATTTAGTCCATCAACTTTCCCATTGACCTTTCATTTTGTGTTGTCTCTTTTGGTGTCGCTATTGGCGTTGTGTTGCGCTCAACCGAAAAAGACAAGCTTTCACTAATAATTACAAAACTTTTCGACTGTTTCCTGACAAAACAGTTTATTCCACACCGCATACAAGTAATACAAGAGAAAATCTTCGTAAACTCCACAACCCCTTAGCTTTCCAAAAACCCTCCTTATACTTGTCTGTTCAACTGTGGAGTTTCACTACACTTAATGACTTCCAATTACTTGGTGCTGTCTTGTAAATGGAGCAAGTAATACTTTGGGATATTATCGAAAAGAGGTGCGGATGTGATGGGGTATGTGCTGGTGAAGCCAATGGTGCCAAAATGCCCAACCTTACATTCCGCTTCCATCCCCTTAAACTATATTAATTGATCTTGAGAATATTAAACAAATTGCCGTGGAGATGAAAATTCAGGAAATTCTCATACTTATGCTGTGCTATGTTTAAAAGAAATTTTCACTTTATCCATTCAAAATTGTTGGAGTTGCCCCCCGCCCCTCCTTTTCTCTTTCTTGGAATCTCGAACTTTGGCTGCCCTTTTTCGATATCGTATCGATTTTATCGGTTGACAGGCACCTCCATATATCATTCCATGGTGGAACGAAAGATGCCGGAAATCTCCTCCTTTACACATGAAAAGATTCCAGAAGGATGACGCGGGGGGGGGGGCATGATTAGATGAAGGAAAAGAAATTTCCTTATCGATATGTATCGTGTGTGGAATTCCTAATTAAACTTGCGAGCTTAATATACTGACGATATAAATTTCGAGATAAAATTCAGGAATGTTCGCTCACACAATTAGAGTGTTTAATGCAATGTACGATGAAATTAAAGATTATTAAGGGATGATGACGTGGGGTGTGTGGGGGGAGGGTAGTATCAAATTTTCCAACATGACACGAGTTATTTAATCAGAGGAATTCTATGGAAACACTCGAAAAATTCCAAGAATTCTCTCCCCTTTGGAAGTCTCAGGATTCAAATATTACAGATAGCGTCATGGTAAAAGGATAATTTTCCAATTTAATAATAAATATGTACATACATAGAGCATAGCTGCGAATTAAACATAGACAAGAATTAGCGTAATATATTTCAAGATGAAATTACTTAATTAAGATTGAATTGAAATGCATTCTTCGCATGGAAATTCTTGGATGAAAAATCCTTTTTTAACATTTATTTTGAGGATTCTATAAGATAAATTTTTTCTGATATTTTTATAGAATATCTAATGATAGGAAAACCCAGAAAAAATCTTTCAAGTGTCCGATTTGGGTCATTTCAAGGCATTTTTTCGGCTCAATGTCTTCTCGCATTTTTTACTTTATTTTATTTTTTTTCCAAAATTGTACGACAGGATAAATAATTCCTTTTACATGCAAAAATTCGTATCATCACATAAATTAATACTCCCATGCTCCGCATCTTTGTGCATACAGAATCCAGAATAATAATACCTCATCGCGTGTAGAAAACCCCTTTCCCCATTTAGCACAAAATACAATTTATAAGGGAATTTATTTGAGGAGAAAAAAATGCTAATATTTGCATAGGGAAGAAAAAAATTGTTTCTGTGCAAGAATACCTGGTGAACTTCCGTTCCCATTCTTCTGGTAAAATGTTTTAAGTGTAGGTATCGCTCATGTATACGCATACAGGGTAAATGATAAATTTTCTGTGCATAAAATATTATTCATGTTTATTCTCTTTTGCTACCCTCATGTATATGTACTCCATATATCTACATATGACGGAAGAGCCAAGGGGTGGTTGAGAGGAAAAAAAAAGGAGCAATAGAGCGGTGCTTTTGAGAGGAAGGAAAAACAATTAAAAGCACCTGACTTTGGCTGCTAATGAGCTGTTCGTTTAAGGAATTACCATTTAGCTCACTTTTCCTCCTTGCTCTCTTCCCCCCCCCTCGTCTATCTTTAGATAATATTTGCTATGCTGGAAAATTATACTGCGCCACACACACATAATACATGCTCTGATGTACCTATTGTATTTGCAGACAAATCAATGTGAATTTAACATAGAGAGAGAGCCTCGGGGAGCTGCTTCTCTGCCTGCACAAAGAATAAATGTTTTGGCAAAATGTACGAGGTGAGAGACAAGATGAAATTCTGAGTCCTTCGGAATGCGCGTGTGTGTGTGTTTGTATTTTCCCAGGAAATGATTAGAGTGAACTGAATAAAACAGGGATCCGGACGTTTTATATGGATCCACATGGCGTGAATAATTTCGTACGTGTAAAGAGGATGTGGCGAATTTCATAACAAACCCAACACATTCTGGCTCAAACACCTTTCGCCCACACAATCGGGATGACAGGCACTACTTTTGAACACACGGAAGCCTATATTATGTACTACCGCGCGCTATAGAGGAACTCCACCCCATGGAAATAATCACATGGATATTATTCACTTCACACACATTCATTGCCAATTTATCCATCCCCCCCCCATCCATGAATGGGCCTGTTGCCGTTTTTATATATATAATAATTAATGTCAAAAGAATTTAAATAATTGCTCTTGGTCCAGCCCGGTGTAACCATACCAACATAATTAATCCGCATGGATATTTACCTACATTTTTTTCCAACTCAGAAAAGGTTTTTTTGTGTTTTGTTACATTTTGTGACATTCATCCGGATTATTGCAGCAAAAATATATTTTTGCTCGTTGTTGGGAAATATTGTATATCCTAGAATTCATATAGATGCTGTATAAAAATATTTTTAATTTCTATCCTGAAGATTAAAATATTTAATTGTTACAAAACACTGATTAAACTAATTTTAATATAAAAAATTCTCGTTAAAAGTTTTATATGTTTTTTTCGTCTGTGATTTTTCATGGAATCATCTAACATTTTCATGCTAATACTATGTTTCAGCTCTATATAATTAATTACTTTGAATTTTTGAAGCTTCACAGAAGCTGCGTTCTTTAAAAAAAAAACCACAGCTAAAAGCCACAGAAAATAATACGAAAAAAACCCAATGGCTTTTATTTTAAATTTTAAATTGTTTTGATGGAATTAATTTGCAATTCTATGAAATTGAGTTGAATGGTATTTTGACTTGATGATTCATACCTACAGTGAAATTCTGGGAATTTTTAAGAAAAGCATTTAGCTTAAAATTGCATAAATTTAATGGAACAAAATGAATTTTAATTACATACGTGAAAAAAACACCTAATAAAAATGAACAAAGAATACCTAATAATATTAATTAATAATTAAATGACACTAATTTATTAATTTAAACAATTTAATAATTTGTTAATAAATTCATTATTATCACTGGAAATTCCTGTGAATACTTTCATATAAATAATATTTTCGCAGCAAAAAATTAAATAAATTTTCACTGAAATAATTAAATTGCTATGACTGTTTTATTTCAAAGAAATTTCAAATGAAAAGAATCTTTCTGAGAATCAAATTTAATTGACAAAGATTTCAAAAGTCATCCCCAAGATCGTCTCTGTAGGGGAGGACGGGGTAATTTGGCCACTTTGGCGGTTTTTGGGATATATCAAGCAAGTTTGGTAGTATGAAGAAAACCAAATAGCCCTATTTTGTAGGAAATTTTCCGGCCTACAACTTCCCCATATAACACTTTTCTCTATCTCGATGAGAAATGAGTGAATTTTCCATTTTCCTGGACCCTTAGCTTAGTGTCCAAATTACCCCGAGCACGGGTAATTTGGACACTTTGGCGCACAAATTATTAAACATGAAAATTTTTGGACAATAAAAAAATTTTATTTTTTCGATTATTTTTTTGGAAGATAGGATATTTATCTAAGATTCATTTCCAGTAATTTGCCAGATAAAAATATTTAACAGAGCCTCAAACTTTAACATTTTCTGAACCATAAACGAGCATAAACTCAAAAAGGCCATTTTTCAAATTATCCTAAATTTCTTTTTCTAGCTTAAATCTTTTGTCGTACTTTGCTTACAATCTTTAAGAAAACATTAAAAGGCACAACCACAATGTATATCTTAAATGTGCGTCGGAAAATGTGCCGGAAAAACTCAAGTGGCCAAATTACCCCACTCCAATTTTCCAGATAAAACCATTTCCACAGGAAAATCTGTTTGAGATATCGGAAAATGGATGTCACTATCGTGTTTATGATGGATCAATGACCCTTAATGGCTTAAAAGTTAATTTTTAAGTGTTAAAAATTTTTCGAAAATGACGAATTTCCAAAATGCCAAAAGCACTTGAAAATGTGAAAAAATGATTTTTCTTAAACAAAAGAAAATCCAATGATCGGATTTTCCTCAAACTTGGTACGATTGATTATCTCTATGGGGAGTATAAACTGTGGGGAAATGGATTTTCTAGCATTTACCATACTTGAGATATTCCCATTAATGACTTTGCCAAAGTGGCCAAATTACCCCGTCTTCCCCTACCACAAACGTTCAAAATTTTCATGGAAAAAGTATCCAAATTCATTAATTTGCAATTTAAAAAAAAAAGAACATTTTCCACCAAACAAATTAATTAGCATTTCAATGGGAAATGTCTTGAGAATATCACAAAACAACCCCCCATCTTAATGCTTTAGCACAGTGAAAAGGAGGTTTATTTATTTTGTATGACACATTTTCTTCTATTTGCGAAACAATTTTCAAAATAATTAAAAGCCATAGAACTTTTACACTGTCACCCGTTACCCTTAAGTCGTATTTTATTCATGGTGGTACACTACCTGTCAGCGGATTGGAGATCAGAACTTTTAACTTAAACTTCACTTGTTATTCTTGGAGCTTTTCTCTCTCTCTCGGTTGTATTAGCCTTTAAACTGCAAAAAGTCAAATAAGTTCAATACAAGGAGAGACAAACTTTGGGATCAACTCTCTCCTTTGGGGGCCATCCTAAGGAGTAAAATTTATCCTAATAGGTCACTGAAAGAGGTGTCAGGTGGTGTATCAGTCAAGAGGGGCGAAGGAGTCTTGTGTGGGGTGGTACACAGCACACCACCCATTCATGAAAGATTAAATTGTCCCTCTTGATAAATAAATTCAGCGGTGATAAAAAGGATCTGTATACACGCTCCTCACGTAAAACTGAAAATCAATGAAAGCAAGTCCTTGAAAAGGGAAGGCAAAAAGAAACATTTTCTTATTTTAACAAATACTTATGCAGATAAGTAGGTAATATGTACATTCTTAGCTTCTGAGAAATTTTTAACTTGGAAACACTCTCTCATCATTTGCTCCTCAGCTTTCATCTCAATTCTCATTTTTTTTTCTTTTCTTTTATTATTTTGTTATTTTATCCGTGGTTTCCCCCATTGACTTTGGGAGGGTGTGCTTGATATTTTGATAAAAAATGTAACAAGTCGCAAATGAGACTTGTAATACAATTTCTCTTTGTCACTGTCAATTTGCGTGCGAAATGTTCAATTTTTATATGTTAATAAAACATTTAGTGTCACTCTGAGAACGTAAATTCCACATGGTTGATTTCTTTTTCACAGCTTTTCGCAACCGGAGGCCAAGGGTAACAGCATGAAAGCTTTTCACTTGCGCGCCTATCGTCCCACTTGTTCTCTTTTCTGCCTTTACACCCAGTCCTTCCCGTTTACATATATTTCCATATAAATTTTTCTCTCCTCTTTTTCCGTCTTTCATGCTGCAAAATATACATATACATGGGTGGAAGGACGCCAACATTAGAGAATAGGAGAAGAAAAACATGTAAACGCTTCCATCTATCGCGCTATGTACAGTGGATTGCAAAGGACTAAGGACAGATTCGTAATTTTCCTTCAAAGCTAATTTAAACAAGCTTGAGACAAATATATAGGGAAGAGCGGGGTTAAAAAAGTCACTTAAGGATTTAAAAAAAGCTCAAAATATCATATTTCCCAAATGGATAAAGCGAAATGTATAGCCCATTTCTTTAGGAGATTTAGTGCCCTATAACTCTTTCTCAGATCATTTTCTTCTATCTAGCTAGGAAATATGCTATTTTAAGCCTTTTCTAAACCCTTAAGTGACTTTATTAGCCCCGCCCTCCCCTATTTTTTTTAATCCAGACAGGTCCTTTTTTTAGAACTTTTAGTACTTTTATAGCACTCGAGACACTTTTTATGACAATTATACATTCGCTTTTAATAATTTCACATTTTTTTATTGCATTTTTGCCATTCTTATACCATTCTAAAAAAATTATGGCATTGATGCATTGTGTTTTTTTGCTTATTTCACACTACTTATTGTATATTTAGTGTTTTTATAGAACTTTTAGAAGCTTTTTATAGGTAATTATGTATTTGTTGTGCTTTCTTCACAACTTTTGATTTTTATAGCACTTTGTGCATTTTTATTGCACTGTGTGCACTTTCCTCATATTCTTTATCGCATTTATATAGCACATTGAAGACTTAACAAAAATTCCAATCATTGTGGCATATCTCTTTCACTTTGCTATAAAATTGACGACTAGTGCCCTCATTTCCCATAAAGCTCGATCTTGAATATCTGTAAAATGCCGAGCTTTCGGAATTCACCATTATAAGCAGGTAACAGAAGATGAGAGCGCTGTTTGTCATTTTTAGAGCAAATTAAAATCGATTTTAAATCAAACAGTTTTCATTATTTATAGAACTATATTATAGCATCAATTAATTAGCAGGATGATGGTAAATTTCGGTCATGAAGTGTATATCTTCACCTTGTTCGTGTATTATGTTGTGTGCAGCTGTAAGTTTCACGAGATCGGCAGAATAGTTAGGTGGGAAATGAAGAGGATTGTCGACACACGGAGGACTGGGAAAAAAAAAGGGGTGAAAGTGCCATGATGGGAGCAACCTCCATTCCTTTCGATATGGCAACTTCCTCCTTGCAAAGCGCACACATTATAACATTTTGAACGTTACTGCCGTGCGTGACTGGAATGGCTGTGGCAAATGGTGAGGGAGTCGATACCGTGGCAGGGTGCTCTCACATAGCTCAGTGAAGACCCTTCTTTCACATCGCCACCCCCGCCCAATGGCTGATGGTGTAGGGATGTATAAGGAAGAGAAAAAATACACCGTGTGTGTGCTCATGGCGGATACACGAGTGGCAAGAGGATACACTTAGAGATGTGCGTTGTTGTGGCAATTTGCGGTTGATGAGATCCACGTAGAGAAAATAAATACAAAGTTTCATTAAAAAATGTTTCACTTATGTTTTTATTGTTTTACTACCTACATCACCCACGCAAAACCGTGTGATGTCTTATTTTGCAATATAGGGCAAAAAAAAGGGCGAGGGTGACATTCTTTATTGTTCCACCCTCCTGCAGAGCAAATAATTTAGTTCAATTTCATGGATTATCCAACCACTCAGGAAATTCTTTTTCTCCCACCCTCTCTCTCTCTCTCGTAGCCCACCCACACGATTCTTTCGTTTTTTTTTTTTGCAAAACATCACGCACACACGAGGAAATCAATTTGAATTTTCGGGAAGAATATCATCCTCGCAGGATTTCACAGACGAGCTTTTTTGGGATAGCGAGACGGATAATGGGGGCACTTAGCGCAGAATTGTCTCTTGAATGCAAAGAATCAATTGTGAAATTTGTAAAGGAAGAGATATTTGGAATTTCGACGGAATTTCCGTCATTTTCCTTCCTCCCCCCATTTTATCGAGGCATTGTCTGTTTTTCTGTGGTTTTCCCCTTCATGTCATTTTGTGAGTTTTATCATGGAAAATTCAGGAATGCATGAAGCGAAGAAAGCTCTCTACAAGGACGTACTTCACATTGAATCGCTAAATAACTACCAATAGGGTTCTTACCGAGAAAACTACATAACTCTATTAAATCCGATTTTGATAAATTGGCTTTTACCTGAGAGACGAAGTTTTCTGTTTAAGAATTTTCTGCTCTGTTAAACAATACTCCAAGAAAATTTTCTCGTTGAAGTAGCTTCCTTAGGAATTCTTTAAAATTTTCAGAGAATGTTAATATACTCAGGAGTGATAAATTGGATAAGGAGAAGCCTCAAAATAATCCTTTTACTTTTAGTTAGTTGGAATAATGTTCTGGAACTTAAGAAGACATTAGAAAAATTATTTCTTGATTCAAAAAATTATTGTTCTTGAATTATGAAAAGGCAAAATTATGCACAAAAATCAGAGTTCTAGTATAAAATATTTATTATTTAATTTATTAATTTATTAATTTATTTTATTTAGGACCGAAAGCTAAAAAAATCACAGGGAAAATCGTTAATATTCAAATCAATGATTTTTTTTAATTATTAAGATAATAACTTTAATTGTAATTCTTTTTTCCTTGCCTTAAATCAAATCTAATATTAATCAAAAGACATCCAATTTAAACATTGCAAACTATGAAATTATAAGAGTTCCCGGCTGACACAGAGTCAGTGGTTTTTACGGGTCAGGAAAAAGTTTCAAGATATTAGTCGGAAAATAATCTTGAAATTACTTTTGCACATGAGAAATACCTATATCAATAAGATTTTCACACTTCGCGTCAACAAACCTAGTGGCAAATAGGCGAAGCTCAGAGTGAGCTCACACATACATTTGCACCCAAGTAAAAACCGACTCTTTCGATAACGCGAATGTGAATAGTTTTAATACTCATTGGCTACAGCGTCGGTATCATATGAAATCATATAGATTTTTCAAAAATTAGTCTTAAAAAAATTACGAAATTAATTTCACCTACGAGCAGTCCTGATTTATTGACGATTTTATTACATTGCGTAAATAAAAATTTAAGTTTTCTTTTTCCTAGCTAGGATCGCTGCAGTCTATGTTATTTGACATCCAGTGCTTTGTGAATCATTTTTAATCAAGGTGTTGCTGTGAGTATTGTGGAGTTTAAAAAGAAACAAGGAAAATATTTGCTGAGAAAAGAATTGGTAAGTTTTCTAAAACCCATTATTACAGAATCCTGAATATCAAAATGAATTAAAAATTTTATTTTTCTGTATTCTAGACGCCAATGGAATATCCCGAAAATCAGGCATCCCAAATTCAGGCATCTCAGAGTCGCCTACGCTAAGGAGCAGCAACTGTAAGATGACGACAGAATGACCTGGTAGATGAATCATCTTCAGAGGGCGAATATGAAACTTAAATTTTTCAATAAAAGTATAATAAATATTCACAAAGTCAAATTTGTTTTATTTATATACATAATATGTATGTATATATACATACATATATATAAATTTATATATAATTTTAAAAGAAATTTTAAAATATTATGTATTAGGACCATTGAAAAAATATATTATTGTGGTCTTAAAATTAAATTTGGTTTAGTTTTGCGACTATTCTACTGTCGCGTAAATGAAGGAGTCGGTAAATTTGCTACTCACACGGATGAGCTACTCAGCGCTACTCACTAATACACACACACGAAAAAAAGTGCCATTTTCTAACAAATAGTCGGAAAACTTTATATGGGAACTACTGACGAGTTCTATTGACGCGAATTGTGAAAATCTTAAAAAAATCTTAAAGTTGTGTCAGCCGGGTTATGACGACATAATTCATAAATTCTACGAATTTTTATTCCTTTCGACATGCTAATGAACATTGCCTGTCAGAGAGGATGATTTTGTGTGCATTTTAGAATATGCATAGCCTCTAAGGTACATAGTGAAATCCTGAATTTTTCATGAATATTTAAATTTTTTAAAAATTCAGGATTTGAAGCGTGTGCCACCCTGTGCTTAGCATTTGAGAGCTTTTCTCTGTTCTTCACCCTCCAAAAAAAAATCAGTAAAAGTAAAAAGCGCAAGATGCATAAATATTTATATATTATGGATGCAGGTGCAAATTAAATTTATTGTATTAGAATTTTCCTAGGTACGTTATAAAAAAAATGTTTAGTGTTTTATCTCACGTGCTGGATAATTTTATCGCGTAAAGAGAAAAAAAAATTTAAATGTCCACTTGAATATGAAATAGTTTCACGTGCTTGGTGAATTTTTATTGAGTGTGCAAATTTATGGCATAATTTGTGAGCATTGCTTGATTTTTCTTTTGCAGATGGGTTTTGGTGGAGGCACTCTTCGCACCAGAGAAATATCACATGGCCATAATTCTCTATAAATTCACCCGTTGGCCATTTTTCTTCACCAAACGATCTGCCACTGTCTGGTTTGATAGTTTGCTGGTGGTGGTGGTGTGGTACTTTGCAGTGGAGATTGGTTTGGGTTGAGGGTGGTTTTTGAGGGAAACTAGAAGGGGTTATTTCTTATACTTTTCAGTTAAAAAAAATATATATAAATGAAGATATCATTTCTCTGAGTGAGCATTTTGTATAGACAATTCTTATATTGTGGCACGTCTTGAATGGGGAAAAAGTTTTCGGATTCAGCAACAGTAACTCTCGCTATTTGTATTTAGACATGCGTCCCGGATGGTAATGTCAACAACTAATTTATAAACGTGTTGTTTGACACAAAAGTTGGTGAAAAACAGAAACAAGTACAGAGCACGGCACGAAGACATTCTGCTGGTGACTGCTGAAATATTATGACACTTTCTTCGAGGGGGTGGCTTTTGCTATAAGCATATATAGCGAAGGGGGTGTGGGTGGGTTGTGCGAATTCCATACCAGCAGGGGCAAGTGATAAATAGATTGTGACAGATGGTCTCTTTTTTTTTGGTGAACTGCTGGTTGTTATTGGTGACCAAATTTTCCCAAGGGGACGACAACAACGCACACAAGAAAAGAAACAAGTGACAAGGAAAAAAGCACTTTCCGGAACTTACAACCATTTCGGACCCACCCCATCGTCGTTTCCTACTCTCCTATATATAGCACACTTCCATGGACTTTCAGTGCGTCTCTATATAGCAGGACGCATTGGAAAGGGAATGTGTTGAAAAAAAAAAACAAGAAAGAGGCACCCTCTCCCAAGAAAGAAGGGTGGAGTGGTGGTGCACCATGAAAGCTTCACCACCCCCTACCATCCCATGAAACATCGCTTACAACGTAGTTTTGATTTTTGGGGTTTGGGACAATGAAGTATTTTATGATTTCGCACTTATCCACTGACAGACAGGAAAAAATAAAAAAAGAAATAAATATGGAAAATGTGGCTTCCACAATGTGAGGAAAATAAGAAAATATTTGTGCAGGGATTTGAGCGCAGGTTACCACACAAGCCCCCGAGATAACAGATAGCTCTCTGTTAGCAAAAATAAGGTTGAATCCCAAAAATGCCATACGACCATTTAATATATCACATTCCCCTACCCCTGCCCCCCAGCGTGATATTTTGGATTATTACTAGTCTCCACGATAAATATCTCAAATCTCCCTTTCTATGACGTCTCATTTTATATATATACCTCTTCGCTATATACAATACATACATAGAAAGAACTGTCAGGCTTTTCTGCACACAATTTCCTCCCATGGTATGCCAGCTAATTCCTATTTTGATGATTTTTTTCCTGTCCACCCACCGCGCTGGACAAATAACACTACAATTCTGAGATATTGAGCAATTTTCTAAGGTCCATTTAATCGGTTCAGCAGAGCAGTAATTCGCCATGAAGGCTCGGGGAAATTCCACTAAAATCGCCATGAACGGCAAAATCTCTGTTTTTGGATAAGTAAATCATTTGGTTTACGATTGAAAATACATAATAGCAACAATATCAGATAAAAGCTCCGATGCAGAAGAATTAATCATACGCATGAATGATAAAATACTATCTGTTTATCTCCCGTTTATTTGCCATGCGAACATTATGCTGAATCCAGGAACAAAATGAGAATTAACATTTAGTTCAATTAGTACGAAATTTAGATGATTGAATTAATGTGATTAGATTAATCATTATTTTTATTCATGATTCAATTTGTATTGATATCTGCTACAATTCATTTTGCTTTGTATTTTGTTTCTAAAAACTTTCCTCTTTGTTCTTGCTTTATTTTTAATTCATTAACAGAGTTCTCACTGTAAGAGGAAATTTCTCGCAGATGAATTTTCTTTATTTATAAATGAAAGCTTTTAAAGTTAAACCTTTAATCCTTGGCGGATAGAATATTTGTAACTATCGCTAATGAATTCGCCATATACATGATGAAAGTCAAGTAATTAGAGGATTTGAATTTTAAGGATATTTCCCGGGAACTTAAAATTGCAAAACTTTCACTACGAGTTCATTGAATGAATTTTTATGAAGAAAGTTCAATTATTTAAAAAAAATATTCATGATTTCTTTTAAATTCAATACATTTTATCATCAAAAGCTTTCATAAATATCATGAATTAATTTTAATGAAGTCATACTTGAAATTTTCAGACTTTCCCTGAAAATTGTAGGTAATATTTTTAATTTATAAATAATTCGATTTTTGGTTAAAAACATTTTTCCATTTCATCATGAGAAAATGGCAGAAAAGTCTCTTTTTAATGTTAGAATATTCAAATATGTTTTTATTATATTTTTTAGAATAAAACTTTTCATCAAAAAAATGTCCTTAAAATGATTGTATAGAACATACCTTTGGATTGTACAGGGCAGAGATTAGCAATAATGAAGACAATAGATATCCCAGTGTAGCCGGGCAGGAGAAGTCATTTACCTTTGTAACGACAGTTAAGAAGAAACACAGATTAGGAAAATACAGCGTTGGAACTTCCTGGATTCGGTTGGGCATCAATCATACCTTTGGAGATACAGGTGAGAAATACATTAGTAGCCTTTCTGGTGAGAAGGAACAATTTTGGTTTCTCGTAGCTCCCGTAGATGCCGGATGTCTGGGTGTTCTGAAGGGGCCAGATGAGATGGAGAAGAAAAATGCACGGATTCTTCCCAACACCAATTGAATATAATTTCAAATTAAGATTTTCAAATATAAATTGTGGCGCGATACGCCTTTGATTCACTTTTTAATTTTACTATAAAATCTAAGCCCGATGGGCCTAACGAGGCTTGATAAAAATTAATTTCCCAAAAAAGAGTTTGGGACTCGTGATTGCCATGAAGTATACTGACGGAAGGAAGTAACAAAGATAGAAAAATGATGGCGGTTAAAAATTGCAAATGCGTTTCAAAACAAAGAGTCCGTTGCAACATAGAAAATTCAAACTATGCTAAAAAGTTACAACGGATGTTGTACAATGATTTAAAAGCTCATAAACTTTTAAAAAAATATATGTATATTAAAGAATTTTTAAATGTTTGTGGTATTCGTAGACAGTTTTTTTTTCTAATTTTTACACAAATACTTTTAAAAGAACTAATAACAAATAAAGTTTTATTTTTTTTAATTCTCTCAAAGTTATGACCAAAAATAAAAACAAATCTTCGGTTCTCAAAAGCTTCTGAGCATAGCCAAGGGGGGGGGAAAGCACAATTGAAAGCTCTTTTGTACTTTGTTCAATAGACTGTTACTTAAAACCGAAAGAAGTTAAAATTATGGACAAAATATAAGAAAATTAATTTTATTCCGTTTCTTTCACTTTTTTCCTCTTAGAGATCCTCTCTAGTGTATGTAAGGTGTATAAGAAATTATTAAGCTCTGCTTGAAACATTACAAATTCATCGTAAGCGTGCCTCCATCTAAATGCCGTTCTTCATAAAGATGCAGAGCAAACGACGAAGAAAAGGGTTTGTGTTTGCATAGATAGGGGGTAAAAAGGGATTTAAATACTTTCCACCCCCACTTGGTTGGTTTTTTTCTCTCATCTTTCAGTTTGCTGCGGTATGGAAAGGACATTGTATATTTTAATAGAATTTGGATGACTTCATTTGAGATTCAGGGAGAAAAAAGCATGCAATAAAGGTCCGTTTTTGTGTGTGTGTGTGTGTGTGAAGGAGTGAAAGCGTTCAAAGATCACAAGAACTACCTCGCAATTTCGCTTAAGTTTTATCGTATACGCCCCATGGATTTATGCAAATCGCACTTTATTACATTTTCCCTTTTTCCACCATGCCTTTTTCAATACACAAACATCCACTTCCATTCACAACCAACATCCATACCCTCGTCCCTCTTTTTTTCTCTCTCTCTCCCTCAGTGTCACCCACACTACGAGGTCGCGCAGTTCCTCCACATAGCTCTCCACCCGCACACCCCCTTTAACCAATTGAAGATGAAGGTACGAAATAACCAAACCAACTCAATTGGATGTTGAACAGACAACTCTCAAAGGACAATTTTTCTTGACATCATCCCAGCATTTTATGTGTGTGCTCATGCATAAAATCACATCTTAAATCTTGGAGTATGTACAACACACCGGTTATGTTTTTCCTCCGTTTTCCCTTTCATGTGTTTCTCTCACTGTGATATCTACATATCCATTGATTCGTATCACGAGCTTTTTTTTTACCATCTCTCCTCCTAACCCTCCAGTTCCTGTTTCTCTCTTTTTTTCGTCTCTATTTTCTATGTATGCTGGATATACCTCTGCCCCGATCCGCCATTGCGTCCCTCTTGCCATCCCTGAGAAGATCCATCTCAAAAATCCACCCCCAAACGTGAAGTTGAGAAATCGAAACGGAATATCTTCTCTTTCTCTTCTGTATTTATATGACAAAATAAAAAGGCATCTCACGGCGATAAAGGAGGAATTTACTGCCTGCAACTCCAACAATATTATGGTTTAATAAATATTCCATGGTATACAGAGAAAGAGAGATATATGTTTTAGCTTTTGCGTATCTGCAAAATACTCGCCTCCCTTAAAAGAGGTGGATTTTGGATAAGAAAGATGAAAAAAATGTACCACCCCCCTGGGGCTCTATAAATATATAATTAGTCATCATCTGTACAATTTCATACGCATTTATATATGTACGTATATCTGATGCCCATGAGAAAATGAAAAGGTATAAATGGGGGATGCCCTTTTTGTCTGACCTTCCGGGTACAGTGTTGTTGTTTCCATCCCCGTAAAATGAAATAACTTCGCGCAATGCTGTGGAGGGAGAGGGAAAGCTTAACAGCGAGGAGGGGAAATTATACCACATTTAACTTTTCACTTGTGCGTTGACAAATATTTTGCCATTTAATGTGAAACTATATTTAAAGATTTAGTATGTGTGTAAAAGGCATCAGCAAAACCAAGCAGAAACAACAAACCACCGAAACCACAGAAACCTCGCCCCTCAACTAAATTAACTTCCACATCGTAGTGGATTTTCTTCCAACTGCCGAAAATCTACCTTTTCCCTCCCAACACAGAGAGTGGCGAGAAAAAATCCCCACAAACCGAATCATATTCCATTGGGTACCAACGGGAGGCTTTCTCGCACATGCAAAAGTTCTTCTTCCTAAACATTAAATTTGCGAGAGGATTTTCCAGGGGAGTACTTATTGCGCTCCCTCCGGGTGATTATGTTACACAGCATAAACCCACCTTGTGACTCCTTTTGCAAAATGGGAACTTTTCCCCATGCAAAACACTAATGTGATGTAATTTGGAAGTATTTCCATGGTGAATTAATATTCGCTGGAATGAAGTCGTGTTTCATTATGTACCACACAATGTTACATGCTAAAGCATATCACGCGCGCGGCGGGGTGTGGTGGGGGAGGGGATGAAAATGCACAAATGTGGCATTGAAATGTCACTGTGAATAATCGAGTGCTTAGAAAAAGGGAACAGCTCTGACACGAAAATCTCTGCACCACACACGAAAATTTATTCCTTTGCTTTCGTTAGTTTCCAATGTAGGTATGTATGTATGTACATATATCCCTACTAGGGGAAAAAAAATGAATGGGAATAGGCAAAGTTCAAAGAAATACATGATGATGTGCCTCGTGATGGACAGAACAGTATATTTTTTGTCCTATATCCCGAAATGTATTTATAAAAGGACGCAGAATTCTCATTCACTCGTGTATTGAAGTAATTTTCATATTCAAAATTTTAGTTCAGTTAGACAGAGAAAAAAATCCCTAATTTAATATGTAGAGTAAAAATTGAGTAGGAAACCTATCTAAAACAGAAGTTAAAGTCTTTTCAATTGCAGATTTACAGATTTTAATGAGGTCTACAATATGAGCTTTTAGTTGAGCTTTTCCTTAAAAATTTGATAAAAAGAAAGACGCAGAAAACTGTCTCTAAAAATATTCTGTAATTTGCTACTTTGATAGGTAATTTAATGCTGTACAACTTCTTTTATCAACATTATGCTTTATTTTTAAGAAAAATATATTCCCCAATCTTCCCTAAAATTAAAGGAAAATATCCATTTAAGTATTTTTTAAATAAATTTTTCCTATTTTATTTTTTTTAACAGATCTCACATTCCTAGCATAAATAGTCAGTTATTGTGTTGTTCTATGTATCATAAAGTTTTCAAAGAAATGTCTTAAATTCATAACTTTTCTTTTTTACAAACAAGAATAGTTAGCTTTTAGAACTAACTAGGATAACGCTTATTAACTAGCTTTGGCAAGAGCTTTTGAAGCTTTAATGCGTCTTCTGGGGCTGGAATTTTCTCACAACTTTACATGTTTTTCAAAACTAGAGTTTCGTATTTTCATTTTTAAATAAAATTCAAAAGTTTTAATCAAAAATTCAATTAAAACACAGCTAAAACGTTACAATCTTAGTATTATATATTGGCTTTTTAGCTTAAGAATTGTGTAAATACCTCCTAGAACATTATGTATGTACAAAAAGAATCAACGAACATCTGAACTCTGAAGATTAACTAAAAGAATTTTAAAATCCCTTTTTCGACTTATTAGTTTCTAACTCGAAAAAAAAAACAATTTTATGTTGTATTTCTCAATTTATTTCTACCACCCCCCATACTCCAGTTGTGTGAGCTTTCGTTTATATACACAGAAAATAAAAGTTCGTCGAAAGTTCGTAGAAGGTTCGTTATTTACTCATTGGTCTTATGGGAAAATCAACCTCCAGTTCGTAAAATGGGGTCTCACTCCTTTTTCGTAAAAAGGTTCGTAGTTTTGAACTCCAAATTCGTCAAATTCGCTTTTGAACTCCAAATTCGTAGTTTTTCACCTCCATGTTCGTGATGGTTCGTAAATTCCTTTAATGAACAATTTGCCATCTTTGACTCTTCCGGGAATAAATGTTAAAGATTTTTACCGCCTTTCTGGCCATTTCTGTTCATCTGGGTATTTGATACCATCACTGAACATCCATATCTTCCTGATCCTCCTGACCAATACTAGATTTTATGCATTCCTTACACAAAAGTTAGGAGTTTTTGCCGGATTTGTGGTCGCTCCTCCTTGATAATGATGGAGTGACCTCCGGAATGACGATTTCATCCCCGGATTGTCCCAGGGTTATCAATTCCTGGGGAAATAGGGGAAGCTGGTACAAAATGGTTGATTTTTCGCCAGTTTTATGGTCACTCCATTATTACTAATAATGGAGTGACCATAAAACTGGCGAAAAATCAACCATTTTGTACCAGCTTCCCCTATTTCCCCAGGAATTGATACCCTGGGACAATCCGGGGATGAAATCGTCATTCCGGAGGTCACTCCATCATTATCAAGGAGGAGCGACCACAAATCCGGCAAAAACTCCTAACTTTTGTGTAAGGAATGCATAAAATCTAGTATTGGTCAGGAGGATCAGGAGGATATGGATGTTCAGTGGTATCAACGCAGAGTACTGAAATGGCCAGAAAGGCGGTAAAAATCTTTAACATTTATTCCCGGAAGAGTCAAAGATGGCAAATTGTTCATTAAAGGAATTTACGAACCATCACGAACATGGAGGTGAAAAACTACGAATTTGGAGTTCAAAAGCGAATTTGACGAATTTGGAGTTCAAAACTACGAACCTTTTTACGAAAAAGGAGTGAGACCCCATTTTACGAACTGGAGGTTGATTTTCCCATAAGACCAATGAGTAAATAACGAACCTTCTACGAACTTTCGACGAACTTTTATTTTCTGTGTAACTTTTCGATTTCTGTAGGACATTGCTGATACGAAAATCAATGGATTATAACTTTGCTCATCACATGCGAAGAACATAAGTGAGTTGAGACAGTACCACACAGCTCTCTCTCTACACCGTATTGGTCTCTATAATAGATCTCCCAACCCCATTTCCCTTGCATCCCTCTTGGGGCGCGCATGGGATGATAGGATTATTGTGGAGGAGAAAACACGAGGAGAAGAAAATTAAAGATAGGAAGGAATAATTGTCCGTGAAAAACTCATAAAACTACCGGGTAGATAACAATGTGTGAGTTATTAACGTGGATTATAGTGAAAATGCTTGATAGCGCTCCACAATTTAGCACGGATGTTTATATGAAATTGCTACCAACTGGGGGTATTAGAGATTAATTTCCAACCATCCAATATTCCTCAACTTTAATACATAAACTAATGCGTGGAAAACCATCGGGCTGACATAGCTATAATTTTCTTCATTGCGAATATCTGCAGGCTTATGTTTTTGTGGTGGTGGTGGTGGTGGCTTTTGTGAAAACATGTGGTGGCCAAAAAGTTATTATCGGTGCGGCAATAATGGGAATAAAATTTAATTAAATCCATATCCATCTGGCCTTTTCAGGTAAAACCCAATCAAGGCACCACACAGTCAATTAAATCAAGTAAAGCCCCCACCGGATATAACCACCCAGGAAAACATCCCACGGGGACGCATTTCCTATTAACATGTGCTCTCGGTGGAAGAGATTTTTCTTTTTTTTTTCTTGCCCACAGCGAATTGGTATGGATGTGAAGAAATTGATGATCACATGGGAACAAACATATCCCAAGTTTCTTGGAATCTTTTTCTTCTTGGGTGCATATGTAGCAAAAACACTATAATCCTATTCATATGGGAATAATCAAGGAGGAACTTGGTGTACACCGAGAGTCAAAAACTCAATATTTTATTTACACCAACCATAAAGCATTCATCCAACTTTCATACAGTAGAAACTCCAAATGGAGGATTGAGGCGATGTATGTATTGTGCTTGCGGAGATATGTATGTATGTATATAGCAAAATTTTCATCATTCATTCTCCCAAGGGCTGTCAAACACGGATTTTACTAGTAGGTAATCAACTGCTTTTACTACAAAACTTTTCACGGTATCCATCCATTTGGTAGTGTTGAAGTAAATAAATGAGATATATTTTATCTTGTATCAGTGTCAGTTTATATATGAGAAATTATCAGGAAAATAAGGTATATCGTGTTGCTTTGCAACGGAAAAGCTGGGGAGAAGAAGGAAATTTCTTTAAGAAAAACATCTGTGAAAAAAAAAGCTTGAAAAGAAGCTTTCAGATTATTGTAGGCATCGAGACCGAAGGCCAAAAATATTATCCCGTGCCATGGTCTGTTGTGTGTGTGAAACTCTTTAGGAGAGGGCTGTGATGGTTGATAAGCGTTGCCCTAGCGGTGCTTATCATGCGTCGGTCAATCTCTCGTTAGCTGTGAAGCTGAGAGGACCTGGAACGCTGCAAAAGGGTTGACTATCACAGTCACTCTCACGGATGTTGTGTGGATAAAAAAAAAAATTCACTACATTATATACTTTTTTATTATATACTTTTATTCATGCAAAATTGATTTTACTGATTACTTTTCGTTTTCTTGAAAAACGAACTAATCAGCAGAGATTTTCCTTCACAAATAAATAAGATAAGAAATTAAAAGCTCTTGATTTAGCTTTAGCTTTTTTTTTCAATTTCGAATTATGTTTAATTCACTTTGCATTTAATTCAATATAGAGTCGATATTTTCATGTATAATTGGTTCCCAAAATGTGTATCATGGTAGTACACTAATCTTGAAATTCTCCCCATTCATCCACCATAAATTAAAACATTTAGCAATGTGTTAACAACCCACTCTAACATGTGGAGAGTCAATCAATATGTCACCAAATATATGGAGCGTTTAATTTCATTTGGCACTAATTGAAATTGGCCAAGCATCGCAACTGGATCCACTTAATTTCTTTTTCAAGCAATTGTTGGAAAAAATAGCCAATAATAGCAATTTATCACACACCATAATCTCTATTAATAAATCAACGTCATAATTTATCCCAATTACTAACTACCGTAGCATTTTTATCCATTTCTGTACCGTTTTATGCCAACATTATCTTTAAGGATCTTGAGGCAAAAAAAAAATCAGAAATCTCATATTTCTTTTCCATCTTTTATTGCTCTTAGCGCTGAAAATAATATAATAAGGAATAGAATATCTAACAACCATCCTTTTTTATAAGAAATATTCCATTCAGATAAATAACACCTTAACCAAATAATTGAATACTATCCCTAATTAATAAAAAATAATTTGAAAAAAAAAAAATAAATTCTCTGTCATATATTATTTTTTAAACCAGGATTTCCCGACTATCTTATTAAAAAGGATTTCATCAATTTACTCAACATTTCCCTCAGTACTTCTTGGATTACCTCCTACATACTTTTTTTTCCCATACAAACTCACAAGTTAAAGTGAAAAAAAGAGAACCATTAAAATATTGTATGTGTATTTTAATGATTTTTTTCTCTCTTTGTAATATTTTTACTACCGAGCACCAATGGTTTTTTTCCCATAGAAAACAAGCAGAAGCAACGAAATTGTGAAGCGTGAAAAAACATCTCTGGGATTTGAAATTGAGCAGTCTCGTGGAAATTTTCTGGAATTTCCACATGCACTCTTTTGAAAATGGGTTGATTACAATAGATTGTTCTCATGGTATATAATACACTACCAGAGTGGAGCTAATAACAAACCCCATATTTACAAGTTTTTATCGCAAAGCTCTCCCCCTTCATTTTTTTTTCTCCACACTACGCTCCCTTTTCAATATAGAGTAGCACAGCGAGGCATATACATAGTGTTGGGGTAACAAGTGGAAGTGTAGGGATCTCACTGTTGCCAAGTGAAGTTTCATTCACATTATGGTCATTTTATGCCATCGTGTTGCTTTCTAACGGCGCGAACTTTTGTGTTCCTTCAAAGCCGGATACAAGATACCCCGCATGTGTCGTAAAATGGGCACCCACCAAACGGCAACGATAAATCTTTATTGAGGCATATAAAATGGTATCCTGATAATTGAAATATTGCCCCACGACGCATTCTTTTGCTGTGATTGAAATAAATAAAAACGAAAATGCTTGTCGTAAGAAAAAAAATCATAATGGGAATTGACGTGTGATTTGTACCATAAAGGCATTCATTGTGGCACGTGGGAACATGTGTAGTGGGTTTGTTCATTTATTGAGGAAAAGAAAAATATTGCATCCCTTACTCTTTTGTTGCCCTTTCAACTCATTTACCCCCCCCCCCCATCAAACTTTATAGTAAACAGTTTTTTGCAAAATTATTGAAGCAAGTACTGAAAAAAATGAATAAAATGAATTTTTGGATGAAAAATTATGTTGATTTTTTAATTTAACTTTTATTTATTTTTTAATATTATTTATCATGTTCTCTAAAAAAAAAAACAGCTTTTAATGATATTCTTTATACAAAATATCTGTGAGAAACAAGCTTTAAGCTTAAACCAAAAAGTCTGCGAGAAGCATAAAGTTTTGGGGAAGAATTTAAATTTTCATTTGACATGCTCTCTCCGTCCTCTGCTATGACATTTTTCCCGGTGAACATATAGTGCAAAAATTAACTAATAAGAAGCTTTTAGTCTGTTACACAATTTTGGTATTTGAATTTGTGCCAAATTGAAATTGTCTTTTAAACTTCTTACCCATTTAATATTCCTTGAAACAGTTTGTGTTTGTTGTCACAAAGCGGGCAGGATTAGTTGTTAAATTGTAAAGAGAGTCTCACTGCAGTTTGTGCTGCTATGTATGTTTCTCCACAAAGGGGGATTCTTCTCTCACATATTAAATAAGTTCCTCCACATATGCATTGTCAAACATAACTCTCTCTCTTTGCGCTCTTTTTTTGTTCCATGAATTTCATGAATGTATGTATTATATGTACAAAATCCCACTATGAGCTTTTGTACATAACAATCATGGAATCATAAATAGAAATAGATTACAATACAAATAAAATTTGTTTTGAATGTACTTTCCCGAAAAGTCCTAAAACATTAATTGGGTAAATGCAATAGAATAGTGCTGCGAACTGCAGTTTTGCTCTCATATAGAAGGTATTCTTGCTAATGACAACAAATGGAATGTAGGTATGTATAAACGTGGAAAACGAACATTGCATGGCTGTATGATAAAACTGAGTATGAGCTTATCATTTGAAAGATGCGAAATAAATATATTAAATGCACTGAAAGCTTTTATGAGTCGCAAATTTTCTCTTAATCACAAAATTGTGTTTAATTTCAATTAATATTTATGGATTGGAGAGAAACTAATTTAGCTTCAATTCCTTATCAAATAATCGCGAGAAATTCATAAATTTATTAATTTTCAAGGATGTTTGACAAACTACAGCAAATATATTTCTTTTATTTACAAGTAAGCTTTTAGAGATAATTCTAATATAATTTTAAATGAATAAAAGGCGGCATAATAAATTCACTGTGTGCGGTGAAACTGAAAAACAGATGACGAGATAAACCGTTCACTGTTTGTAATTCTCTGTAAATGAAGCGATGTTGTAAGTAGGAGTGCTTTCTATGTTGACGAAGAAAGAAAAGTAAGACGAAAAAAAATGCGAGGGTGGTGGATTTTTACTTATAAACCAAACATTCCCTATCTGATTTCACTCTTTTCACTCGCCCACCCCCTCCCGAAAATGTGTTCTTGAAGCTATCTCTTCTTTTCCACAAGCCACACGAAAGCTGACAACGTACATAGGAGGGGTTGGTTGGTGGTTGAGGAAGTGGTGGAAGAAGAAAAAAATGCCGTTGCTAAGTTTTGTGGAGCATCAATTGAATCTCAGTGTATATGTATGTTAGGCGAGGTTCAATTTGGAATAGGGGATTTATTCGCTAGAGGAATAAAGTAAGAAAAAAAATAGGATAAGGTTTCACCGTTGCGGAAAACACTTTAAAATGAGTTTTCTGGTTCCAAATACTTCCCTTGCAAAAGAGGAATTTTCCTTCACATCGCATCAGCACACATACACACACCCTCCTATTTCTAAGAAGAAACTCAAATAGCATTTGGTGTTGGGAGGGAGGAGTGAAAGGAGCTTTTGCATTTTGTAGATCAGCAAAATAAAACAGGAAAGATCAATTTTATAGACAATGGAATAATGGTATGTTGAGAGACGCAATTCTAAATTCCTAACTATGCTCATTGAGTGGGTATTCCCGAGCGCACTCAGCAGAAAGCTAACTCGGTTTTCATATATGGAACTCCCCCCCCCCCTCCACACACAATATGTATGGGCTATGCTTTGAAGCTTTGAAGGCATGCTATAAATACACTGGCATGAGAGTGTGGAGTGTATAAATGCTCAAAAGCTCCACTTTTGCTACACTCTCCTCAAAAGTCCCTGTAATGCATACCATTTCCCAAACAAACATTCATATTGTACGTATAAGCGGATTAAGACATTAATTACAAACCAAAGCTCCCCCCTATAAAAGCCATTTATGCGTGCAAACATTATGCGATGCGTTATGGATTCCTATTTGAGATTGAAACATTTGAAAATAACTCCAACTGGAGGCACTTGGAAATTAAATTCATTTCCACTTGGAATTTTCTCCTATATATAGCTGAAAATCCACATCCATTTTGAATCCTTATAATATAAAATGCGAAGCTTCACAAATTACACCACAACCCCACTTTTTCATCCTCCTCTCACCCCCCCCCACCCATAGCTCCGCAAATGGAAACCCAAAACACAATGACTTTTGGAGTGGAATCACTTCGCCACTGAAGTTTGCCACATGCTGAAAAGTTTTCTGATATTTATATTTTCACCATAAAATGACGCACTTGATTCTTTTTTCTTTCACTCTATTCTCCCATCTAACTTCCTCTTCTCCCAGGAATGCACTTTCACCTGAATTTATATGCACGATATGAACTCACTCAAGGTGCTCTTGATAGTATCTTGAGAGGACAAAGTGCATTAATGTGTTTTATTATATTTATATTGCACTCACCCTCTCTTTGCCATTGAGTTCCCTTTTCTACCCATAAAGGAGGAATAAATTCCACCTATTTGTGCTTTATTGCATAGGTACACACATAGCGTACAACTTTAAATAAATCTCAGATAAATTATTTACTGCAACTTATGGAGTGTTGTGAGAATCATAAAATTTAACATTATAGTGGAATAGGTCGAGAATTTATTAAAAAAAAATTTTTTCCTTCGTAGTAATTAATTCTTATACCTTTTGAGTTCATAATGAATACCTGTAGAGGTGATAAAAGCTCAGAAAAAGCTCTTAGTTATGAAAGAATTTTCAGAAAATACGTTTAATCGCTTAGATTTAAATTAATCAGTTAGAATTAGTTATTCTAAGTACCTACATATAGGTATTAAATGATTTGTCCAAGACAGACAGCTTAATGAGTTGCATAATGTAAAACAAACATTATTACAACACTCCCATCAATTTATTACGAAATAATTTCCCCTTCGCATTAGAAGTGAAATAGGCCATCGTCTTGAATCAATTTCTGCATGTTTGCATTTAGGTACTTCATCTTCAGGGTCTATAAGTGAAAATTGTCAGAAGAATTAGTGAGACATAGTGACAGGGCGATTGCGTGGTTAGGGAGTTTTTGACAAGGAAGTACATTAATGTCTTGCTAAGTAGATAAATTTGTGGGCAAAATTGTTTTGTGGGGAAGAGAACTTTCTCGGTAAAGTCTCCCCAAACTCCAACATTAAGCTCATAATTTACTTTTGGTGTCAAGCGAAACCCATTGGAAAATTAATGTACATCACAATGGCCCAAAGAAAAAGAATTTTCTTCATGCCGCAATATTTTAGTTTTATTGGAATTGTTTTAAGATAGAGAGAGAGAAAAAGTTAAATATTCTGTGTGAGAAAAATTTTTATCAAAGATATGGGAAAACTATGATGGAGTTTTGGGGAAAGTTTTGAAAAGTTTTCACCGCAAAAATGGCAAAAATCATTGAAACATCTAAGGTATATACAAGACAAAATCTACGCAATCTTCTTCAACAAAAGCTTGTTGATGCACTGCACATATTTATGAAAAATAAGCAATGAAGATTGAGAGGTATTTTATGCTATTCTCAATTTTATCAAGTTTCTGAGACAAGAAAAAAAATATTCCTTTTTTTTTAAATATTCAACTTCAAACGTTTTGCTTATTTCAATTCTTTTTTTTTAAATTCATAGTGAAGTTTCTAGAAAATTTGAATGATTTTCTGTATATGTATAAAATATTCGCAAATATATATGTAAGTCTACCCCCATAATGTAATGGAATAGTGCCAGAATTTGCTTTTCAATAAGCCAAATATTCCACTTACGAAGACATTTCCTTTTTTTGATTATACTTTGCTCTTCTTGCTAGAAGAAGAACGAAGAAGAAAAAATTCTAAAGCACATTCTAAGTTTTTCGTTTTATATTTTTGTGTTCGCGCGCACAGGGAGGGTTGAAAACTCCGCCAATATAAGCAGAAAAATGTGTTCATGTCGGCATTTTATCATATCAGGCGAATGATAGCTTTTATAAACTTTCCATACATATATAATTTGTTCAGTGGGTATGGTTTAGATGGCGGGGGGTGGGTGGGTGACTAAGGGTTGTAAGCGTTGCGGGGATGCTACTCTCGGTGAGGACTTGACTGGAAGCGGAAGCAGACAGTGATTCTATTGTGTATAAGAGGTATTCCACACATTTTTCGCCCTCCGTCGTCACTCCAAAAAATGTGCGGAGTATCATACGTCGTTCTATTTATAAAATATTGCTCGAAATCTGGAGAAAGTAAGATTAATGTCGAGACACACGTTTTCATTTTTTATGCCCTTCCTCCAGATCCTTTTTTTTCTCTCTCTCTGCCCCCAAACAACAAACACACATCCTTTGTTGTATATGCGGTCTGACGAGGAAAGGCGTGTGTGGGTCCTCTTTTGGGAATGGGAAAAGTGCTTTCATTCGCTTCCACCCATCCCTGCCCTTCTTACGCTCCCTACCAACATTTATCTATTCCCTTATTAGTTTCTTCCCACCCACTTACCTGATTCCCTCCAATTTGTATTATATTCCATCAAGGGGATGTGCAGGAAGGGAAAGGGAGAGAGAGAGAGAAAAAAAAAAGTTATGAGATATATCAGGAAAATTTTGCTCGATAATCACGGATTTCCTCTCTGCAAATCACCTCAAAGCTAATACTTCAATATGATTTGTTATAAATATCCTATTTATTTGCGATTTTTTCCCGTCTTTTTCCATTCATTTCATCCATCCCCCAATATGGCATTATCACAGAGATCCATCGACGGGGTATCCCAGCCACATGGCACATTCTCATTTATTTTGTGGCACATTCAATACCACTACGGCGTTGGTACTCTGAGAAAGGCGAAAAACTCCACCACACCGCACACAACTCTAGTCTTCCTGGGTGTATTTCCCAAATGAAATTGCCCTGTGGAAAAATCGCAACCCTCTGGGTGGTGGTGGATAGTATAAAAATTAGTTAGGACACCAGATGGGACGTTGATTATTTTAGTTTAATTTCCCAAAAGGATAACACCCCGGTCATGCAATGCCATCCCGGGGATGTAATCCAGCACCGACTGACGTTGCTCACAAAGCTTTTCTCTCAAATCAACTATATATTTTATTGTATCGCATACAATTTCTCTGCAATAACAATGAAGAATTTTAAAAGCATCAACTTAGTTTTATTTTATTTTATCATTTCTCGTTAAATTATAGTATTTTCTTTCATTTACTAATTTGCCTATTTTGCTGATTTGAATGTACAAATGGATATTATACGGCTTCTATATACTTTCTTTGATTCTTTTCCCTTTTCTTTGTACATTCTTAACGTATTTCTTGGTCTTTCTCTTCTCTACTACTTACCCCATTAATCCCGCACCCTCTCTAATATGTCTTACTTATTCATCAAAATATTTTATTCATATTACAAATACTTTGATTACAAATCATTAATAAAATATATTTGCATTATTAAAAAAAAATCTCCCAAATATGTAGGGGAACGTGACCCAATTCCGACCTCTTTCGGCCTTTTTTTCAATTCGTTATTACTTAAAACCGATAAACTTTTAAATGTAGAAAGTTATGGGAGTAAAAAGAGCATTAAATGGGCTTTAAAATGGTACCAAATTTATAAATATTGTTTTTTTATTTTAATAACATTTTTTTTCTCATTCTACGCTGACCTTTGGAGGTCTGAATTGGTCCATGTTCCCCTACATATATTCCCTGTACTCTCTATAACTAACTGCTGACAAAGATATTTACTCAAGAAGCAGCAATATTTTGGCATAGAGAATACTGGAATGAGCAATAACTTGAGAAACACTGTGTGTGGGTGATTAAGACCAAGAATGAGGCATTTACATAAAGACAGTGTGTGTGTAAGCCTTAAGGTTAACCCTTAATTGTGTTTAATCTGATAACAAATCAAAGCAAATTAAATTAAAAATGCATACTTAGGTGTATAGGCGTACATTCGAATGATTCAATTATATATAATTCACAAAATAGATATCTCTACAGATACATAGCAGTTTAACCGCAAAATGTTAAAGGGAAATTTTACTATGACACGTTGATTTTATATACATCCCTACACGTGAGACACCGCTTCGTATCTCTTTGCGGGAGACTTTCAGTAAAATATTCAGTTTCTTCCTTATAAAATGAGGAAAAGAGGATTTGTTAAACATTAAATGAGGTTCACATGCTCTACTGAGAAAGCTATAAGTAGTAAGTATCGAGCAAGTTCCACTTTGAGGTAGGTCAGTGTTGTGGTGTTGTTGGGGAAGGTCAGTGCTGAGTGACGTCATAGTGAAGTGGGGAAGGTCGGGTTTTTGATGGGGAAATTGAGCGAGGTCAGTGCCGTGAGGTTGTTTTTGAGGAAGGTCAGTGATTTGTGGTGACGTAATGTGGTGGACGCCATCTTGAAAATTTTATTTTGTCGGCCATTTTGAATTACGTCATGTTTTTGGCTGTCATTTTGTATGACGTCACATTTTAGCCGCCATGTTGAATTTTATTCCGCCATTTTGAATTTAAAGCCTCCATTTTGAATTGTGATTTTTATATTTCGCCATATTGGATTTGTCCACCATATTGTTTTATACCGCCATCTTTGTTTTTGTCCGCCATCTTTAATTTTTAATTTTGAATATTCAGTTTGACCGTTTTGATCACCGACATATTGATTCGCACCTTTGAATTGATTTTAAATGTTTGAATATTTAAATTATTGTAATTGTTTTTAACGGAAAATCTTGGTCATTTATGAGATTTGAACTTGTGAAGTTTGAGTGCCCAGTACGTCACACGATTTAAAATTTTTATTTCACAAGATGTACGTTTTTAAAGTTTACATTTCAAAAGATTTGCGTTTTTTAAATTACCATTTGAAAAGCATTGCATTTTTAAAGTTTACATTTCAAAAGATTTGCGTTTTTTAAATTACCATTTGAAAAGCATTGCATTTTTAAAATTTACATTTTGAAAGATTTGCGTTTTTTAAATTACCATTTGAAAAGCATTGCATTTTTGAAATTTACATTTCAAAAGATTTGCGTTTTTTAAATTACCATTTGAAAAGTATTGCATTTTTGAAATTTTCATTCTCCCAAGTTTTCATTTCTGAATTTTTCGTTGTGTTGATTTACAGTTTTTGAAATTTTCATTTCACAAATTTGACGTTTTTGAATTTTTCACATCTACCTATTTTAAAATTTCATTTCACAATTTATTTACAAACGAGTGGAAAATTTTGTACAATTCGACGATGATAAAGCATCCCTTTATTCATTTTAATAAAAAATAAAGTATGTTTAATTAATTTTATTTTACCAAATAACATGAACGTACATAATTTGTTATAAAACATCGTTGTGGTTATTCAGCTTAACATCAAATTCTGCTTTGGTGAATCTGCCTATTTTTTTCATTCCTTTGAATGACATAAGCCATTCATATGGTCTGATGCTTGATATTAGTTCATCCGTTAGCTCCTTTGAGAAGCTCGATGGCAGCCACACCTTTTTGTTGTCCTCTATTTCGACGAGCACCTGAGGACCGTATTTTGTTTCTAATCTCTTCATAGAGATTATCGGATGATAGACGAAAGGTTCCAGTTTCGTGGCTGCCATCGATTCTGCAACTTTGTTCCCCTTGGTAAAGGCTGCTTTCAGATCCTAATAAATAAAACATTTTCTATCGTAAGAACAAACATCATAATAAGAAAAAGATATTGCATTAACTTACCATTTTTATTAGTTTTTGAAGATATACTTTGATGATTCACGAAAAGTTAACTCTTGTAGGAGTGATGATGTATGTTGAAGTAGATGTGGGGCACTTAAAGATGGCTGATTTAACTCTCAAAGAGACTGATGTGGAATATGAAAATTATGGAAATAATTCAGTATTTATAACCAAATTAAGCTTACGTTGACAAAACCCCCTCTTCTTTTCATTTCTTTGTGTGGGAAACGACTCATCATCATTCTCTCAACAATTTTGCTGAATTGCATTGAATAGCTTCTATTGCATTTTTAAAAAGTGACGCATTGTGAAATTCTATAAGAAAACGTGTCCGGACAAATTTTTCATGACAATTCATTTTTTATTGAGAGCTGTTGTGAAATTGTTATATTTTGCTGACTATGCTTTTTCATTTGATATATTTCATTAAGTTGTGAAATTAACTCTTTGTACTTAATTGACCTTTGGAACCGCATAAAAACCTTCGGAGAACTTCGGTAAACGATTCAGAAGCCAATAAGCAATTTTAAGAATATAAAGGTCGAAATCTTATTTTAAAATTCATTTACGGGATCAAAGTCGAATATTGCACTTCATAAACTTTAACATACAAGTGAACGAAATGGGTATTGTGAAAGTTAAATCTAAGAAAAGCAGTAAGCAGGAAAAAAGACAAAAGAACAAAACATCTAAATCAAAGACTGTATCACCAGAGAAAACTGAAAAAACTGTTGTGGACGACAATTCTACACATGAGGAAGAAATGGATCTTCAGGGCACAGATGTCACGCCCGCTGATGCACGAGGACCCCGCAAAAGCAACGACGTTGAAATGATCGGGACATACACACATTTCCTGAACAACTCAAACACGAGTTACGTGACAACTGGATTTTCGGCAATAGATTTTACATCGATTGTTAAAATTTGTGTAATTAATTACTGGTTAGGTGTCGATGCAATAATTTTCAATCAAAAATCTTGGCGACTGTTTAGTGGTTGTGAAAAAATCTTAAATTCGCTATTTGACTTGGGAGAACATCTTGTAGTTGATAGAACAAGTTACATAAATCAGTTAAACTCGTATTTGGAAAATAATTTTACAGTGGATTTCATGAACCTTAATAACTCTCCGACATTGCTTTTAACTCAAGCTGATACAACTATTTTATTAACAAAGAAAGAATTCAATAAATTGTTCTATCTCTCGGAATTCGTGAATGTAACTCTTGTCTATAATAAATCTGTTGAATATTATGTTAGAGAATATTATGAAAAATATCTCGAGACATGTCAATTAAATAACATAACGCGTTTGAATACTTCACATTTCACGGCTCCTCTAAATGTAAGCAAACAACCTTTAAACTATTTTCGTATTTTCCATGAGATTTCTATGTTATCACAATTCACTGATTTACAATAAAAATGTACTAGAATTAAAAAGAACAATGTAATATTTTTAAGACTTTCTAATACCCCATATTGCTTTAAAAGATCAATTTGATTTATCCACTGATTTGTGTTATCGCCTTTGAATTTAACGTAGTACTGTAGTTTTTTCCCTAACCCGCGAGTTTTTATAATTTTTTCTATCACTGGAAAACCATCTTTTATTTGAACTTTTTGCAACTGTTTTTCGTAAAATCTACCCGCTATTGGTGTATTTTTATAGTCTTGTAAAATATACATTGCAAAAGGTTTTTTATTTATTATCCGATGAATACGAAATTTCTCGTTCGTCCATCTTTGTTGAAAACCTCTATCGAAATTCACTTTTGGTTTTGCAATTCTAACTAAATCATTTAGCTCAAACTTTTGGTGCACTCTCGAAAATTTCTCTTTGAATGAATTATTTTTTCTTATATACCGTTGATTTAATTCCACAATATCATCTTCGCTAACATCCACAGGAGCCATTCCTATAGTTGTGTGCTTTGAATTGTTGTATACATCAATAAGTTTATCGAGAACATCAATATAGCGATTAGTTTTCATATGAGTAAAATATTTAAACATTAATTGTTTTAATGTTCGGTTAAAGCGTTCAACAACTGCGCACTTCACAATTGGATTGTATGCAAAATTTTGTTGAATATTCTTACTTTTAAGGAAATTCTTAAATGTGGAATTTTCAAATTCTTTTCCGTGATCAGATTGAACCTTTTCAGGTTTCTTGCCATTTTTTTCAATTATATCAGCAAATGCTTTGGTTACTTCTTCAGCAGATTTATTTTTCAGAGAACGAGCAAATGCAAACTTTGAAAACACATCGATAACCGACAAAATGAAAGTATAGTTATCATTAAATTTTTTATATTGTTTCATATCCACCAAGTCAATCTCCCACAATTCTGAGATATTGCTTACAAAATATTTATTCTTGGGGTAATTTTTCGTGATTGGATAATGTAAAGTATACACATCTTGTTCGTGTAGATATTTTTGTATTTCTCTTTTTGTTACATCATTTTTCTTTAATGAATTATACAGTTTTTGTGGTCTTGCATATAAATTTTTACTGTTTAAATTTAAATATTCAGAATCTAATGCTCGATATTTGTCCATTCTAGTTTCTTTTTCACCGGAAAGTCAATTAATGTCTGCGTTGAATCCTCAGACACACTCCTTTTTATACGAGCTCTCGTATTGTATGGAAGTCTCGTTGGTGGCTTCTTCTTAGTACGGACTGTCTTTACTGCTGTACTGGATGTCTTCTTAGGTTGTGCTTTTGGTGTTTTGAATATTTGAACATCTTCTTTATTCTTCTTCATTATTTCCACACTCCACACATCTCCATTTTCATCTGCTACTGTAATAACTCGAGGCATTTCCGTCATTTTGTCCGGATAGTATGAAGCATACTTTTTCATGACTTTGTTTTGGACATCAGGAGGTAAATCATTAAATTCATCCTCATTCATTTCATAATCATCTGATGGCGCTTCTTTTGTTTCATAGTACACTTCTGATTGTTGAATTGGTTCTGGTACTGGAACAGCAGGAATTAAATCCATGTCACGAAGAGATTCATCAATGTATTCATCATCACCTTGATTGAATTCTGTTTGCGTGCCGAAAGATTTAGAAATATGTCTCTTCAAATTAGTCTGTGTGCCTTCGGATTGTGTGGGGTTATGAACTGTTTGAATTCCAATGGATTGAGTTGATTTCTTTATCGGATCTGAAAAAACTGACTTCTTTCTGCGCATCTCCGATTGTTTAACAAGAGAATGTCTGTATCGATACCACTTCTCAATGTCGTTTATTTTCTTATCCTTTAAGATATTATAAATGTCACGATCTAATGCTGATAAACTTTCTTCGAAATTCAAAAATGGTTTTAATTCCTCAAAAAGTTCGGGCGTGATTATAATGTAACGATGCATTGAATTTTTATTGTTCCTGTGTTGGATCATGTTGAGGATAGTAATTTTCCAATTACACTAGACAATAAAGTTGAAATTAATATAGGAACAAAACCTCCTCTCTGAACCAGTATTTTTCTCTTTAAACACTGAGAAGCTTTTGGACAAATTATTTTGCGCATCGCATTTTTATATTTTTTGAGAGCGGAAAATTTTTCTTTTGGCACTTTAAGGTTTCCATTTAATGAATTGTGAATAATTTCATGTAATGCTTTTAAAGTTGATTTCGAACAATTTCTTATTATAGCTTTACGCAATTTCGGATTTGCATCTTTAAGAGTACACAAAATATGTTTGTTTTCTCTCAATAGTCTCAAAGGATCCTTTATTGTCTTTTTCATTGATTGTGTTTTCTGTTTCATATTGATTTAAATCTTCCTCACAACAAAAGCAAATAGTAGAACTTCTATTAAAAATATCTGTACGAAATCTAAAAATTTCAGATGTTTCCTGATTTAAATCTATCAAGAGATAGCCATAAGGTACTTTTGTACACTCCTTATATACGTTTAGCAATTGAATTGGATTTTCTGGATGTAATTGCCGAGACAGTGGAAAGAATTGTGACTTGTCACGAACATTTTTAAAAATCACAAGGTATTTTGCATTCAAAGAAATTGTCCGAGAAAATCGTGACTGATAAAAAATGTTTTGGCATATAAAAATAATTGATATATTTTTGTGATGCGACTCTTTTATAAATAAGTCACAAATTCGTTGTTCATACTTCTTTTCAGTCATTAAATCGTCAATTACAATTAATTTTGGGGATCTGTGATCGTTTTCTATTTTATCAGGAATGCCACGACAAACCTTTAGATTTGCTATTTTAGGTAAATTATTTATGCTTCCATTTTCAGAAAAGCACCATAAAATAGTCTCAAAATTTGTATCAGTGAGCTCTTTTAGATTTAACAAAAAATTATGAGCAAATGTTGATTTGCCACAACCCGAAGGCCCAGCTAAAATCATTGAGAATGGGACTGGAAATTTAAATAACATTTCTGTTGTCGCAGTAAAATAAGTAGTGAACTATATTTCACAATCATTCCTTTATTTATAGAAAACTTGGAGCGAACATTTTAACAATCAAACGTTTTCTTATAAAACTTTAATACCTTTTGATCGTTTTTCACGGCATTCTTACTGAAAAAAACAAGAAAGTTTTCCATTGATATACCTATTGCACGAAAATACGCAAACACACAACAATATTGGCCACACACTTCTGAAAAATGCGATTGTAGTTTCATGTTGTTAAATATTATTTTACGGTTTTTCGTATGTGTTATAAAAAATTGATTAAGGTATTTATTTTTAATAGATCGACCATAGGAATCGAAAAGTTCAATGCTTTTTGAATCACCGGGTATGTAAATAGCTATCCAGTGTTCACCAGGATGATTTGCCTTTGCGGTGTTAACTATTATGATAGAAGGATCTTTTAATTTAAGATTGGGCAACCTGTCTATTGAGTACACACCTCTAAATATTTTACGTGTGTACTTATTTCTCGAAAGGTCTCTTGTTATCTCAAGTGTATTCATAGTGAATAATTTCTTTCTTCAGTTTTTCTCTGTATTTATACTGTTTTCCGATATATCCGCATAAAGAAAGTATTGGTTGATATTTCTATACGTTGTAATGCACAAACGAAAAATTCAGAAATGCCCCATTTGTGAAATGAAAATTTCCAAAACCTTGAATCAACACAACGAAAAATTCAGAAATGAAAACTTGGGAGAATGAAAATTTTAAAATGCAAATCTTTTGAAATGAAAATGTTAAAAATGCAATGCTTTTCAAATGGTAATTTAAAAAACGCAAATCATTTGAAATGAAAATTTTAAAAATGATAAGCTTATGAAATGAAAAATTTTAAAATACAAAACTCTCGGAATGAAAAGTTTTAAAAAGCCTTACTTTGGAAATAAAAAGTTTTAAACCGTATGATCTTAAAAATTACTTCATCACAAATGTGAGAAATTGTAATGTTTTCTTATTCATTTTCCTCAATACAATTAATACACTTTCCCCCCCCGCCAACAATAAAACACTCATAATTCATGCACTTCATTTGGTGATCGCTTAGGAATGTCGCGCGTCAGCAAAAATTTCTCAGTCTCGTTTCACTCTTCTTTCCTCGCTCCATGCAAATTTCTTTAGCGGTCAAGTCCAATATGGTGAAATAAAAATTCAGAATTCAAAATGGCGGCATAAAATTCAAAATGGTTGACAGAAAACAAGATGGCGGGATAAAAATTTAGAATTCAAAATGGCGGGCATAAATTAAAGATGGCGGACAAAAACAAAGATGGCGCAATAAAAACAATATGGCGTACAAATCCAATATGGCGAAATATAAAAATCACAATTCAAAATGGCTGACTTAAATTCAAAATGGCGGAATAAAATTCAATATGGCGGCTAAAATTCAATATGGCGTCAAAAAATGTGACGTCATACAAAATGGCAGACAAAAACATGACGTAATTCAAAATGGCCGACAAAATAAAATTTTCAAGATGGCGTCCACCACATTACGTCACCACAAATCACTGACCTTCCTCAAAAATGACGTCACGGCACTGACCTCGCTCAATTTCCCCTTCAAAAACCCGACCTTCCCCACTCCATTATGACGTCACTCAGCACTGACCTGCCCCAACAACACCACAACACTGACCTACCTCAAAGTGGAACTTGCTCGATACTTACTACTACTGCTATATAATTTCCTGTCTTTCCTCCACCCCAAGAACATATTTGGTTTTTAGGTGATGGGGTGGGGGTGGAAAACTGCCATCAGAAGCACAACATCAGCCAAATAGCAGCTTTCTTGGGTTTTAAAGAGTATTGTTCTTTTTATGGTACACAAGCTTTAGGGAATTAGCTTTGAGAATATGGCTACAACTTTAGGTTCCATGAAACTAAAATATTCTTTGCTGCGTCTTTTAGTTTTTTCTTGCTTTAATTTTTTGACATTATAATAATTTAAACATTTTTAAAAAAATCTGGATTTTGGTAAAAAAAAAAAATAAGAGTCTCAATTAGGTCAAAAAGTTAAAAGAAATACAGTCATACCCCGCATAATCAAGTCTTGGTTAAACTCTTCTTACGCATTAGTTTTAATGGGTAAGAAGAGTTTAACCACGACTGATTATGCGGGGTATGACTGTATTCAGGAATCAACTATATTTTTCCAATTTTGACTTGAATCTTTCCACGATTTTAAAGGAAAAAAATAATGCTCGTAATAATCTAAGATTAAGGAGAAAAATAATCTAAAATCCCTACAAAATATTTATTTCCAGCAAAGAAAGCACCAAAGTATTTTGAAACATTCTGCACTTTCCTCTTATTCCAAACAATAATGTTTATAGCAACTCAGTAAGAGAGTTGTGAGTCAATTTGCATGGTAAATAAATTGCAAGTCCATTAATACGGAAGTGAGAACAGTTTATAATGGCGTAGAGTGGTGGTGCTGAGCTTTTGGTCCCTCACGCCATTCCCAATGTGATTGAAATATTTTGTGTTGAATTAGCAAAGAGAAACATATGATCTCATTTGCTTATGCCAGCAGGGATGATATTTTATCCGAAATTAGATCCACCTCGGTTTGGGGTGGGGGTGGGATGGGGTTTGCCAACAGCCACATATACATACTGAATTTCCTGGGAGAATGGATGGGAAGGAAAAGGAGAAAAACGTAGACAAATAAGCTAAAAACGCAAGAGTCATTATGTTTCCCAAAGTATTATGTCTATCTGTTCTATCTTCTTTCAATCCATTAGCCGGGAGATAATCTTTGGGAGCTCTTTTTTTCCATTCGTATCGTTGGTTTCAAGTGCGGGAGGTACGTGGGAAGTATTGGATTTAGCTGAGGGAAAGTGTATTCATTTGTATTGATTCGTTGTGCCTCTCCTCATCCGGGAGTGGTGTGTATATGCAAATACCCATGAAAAGAGAGAAATAATACATGAGAATTTTACTCGTAAATCTCGAGAAGATTTTGCAACAGAATTGCCTTTTGCAAAATCAATGTTGGCTTGTTTGGAGGTGGACCGGGAGGTGTGGGAGAGGTAGGCAGAGAGAGATTAGGAAAGCTGTGAGGTGAGAGTACACACAGCAAAAGCCATGAATATAATTACGGATATTAGGGTGTGATGATGGTGCGCACCAATAAAACGATTTTATCATCCAAGCTCGCTAATAATTCTATACAATATAAGCATACGGCGCATTAACAACAGCAATACCTGTAGCTAGCACCAGAATCACATTTTACTTGGGACATACCACCCCTATATCCCAGCGAGTGTCGCAAGCACTACAACATCCCCCCACACCGACAACATCATCATCGTATGAGCACATAATGCTCTCTGTGTGCTTACATAAAGGGCGCGCGAATGCGTTGAGTTTTCATTAAATGGAATGGGACTTAAATAGAGTTAGTACCTTGCTGGAGTGAAAATATGTTGCGACAACTTCTCCCACTGTCGTTATTAACAATTACTTCAATTAAGTGTATTAACACCTTTTCTGAGCGTGACACACTCAAATACCACGAATCAGATCCAACGCCTCGGCTCCGGTGGAATGTGGCAAAGAATAAATTTTATTGCCCACACAGAATTTTCATTAATCTCCTTCTACTCGATGATTTTTCATGCTCACGTACATGTGCTTAAATGTGATTGCCACATAGTCTCGATGATTTCAAAATTGCCCCCACTTTTGGCGAATGAGAGAAATTTTGTTCATCATTTGCCAGTGTGGAGTAATGGGGAGAAATTTATGCAATTAGGAGTATGTTAACTAATTAGCTTCGTAGAAGAAGAAGAACAAGCGGAAGGGAAGTTTGTATGAATTCTTTTCACTCAATTTGGAAGGATTTGTGTCGAGTTTGCACGAATAGAAAGAACAATGTGCTTTAAGAAATTTTAAAGAGGGATGAAAAGGAGTGTAGTCATTGTTCTATGGGAAAATTTTATCATTCGAGAAAATAACATGAATAATCTTTAAAAAAAAAAAGATCAAAAAATAATAAGAAATCACCTGAGAAAATTCACATTTTTCAATTGAGATTAGCTGGAAAAAAAATGCAGGAGAGTTTTGCTCAAAAATGCCAACAATGACGTCACAATTGTGTTTTTTTGTCATTTTGTTTTTTTTTATTTGAATTCAAAAGCTGTAACGTCATTTTTGACATTTTAAGGAAAATATTTGCCGATTTATTCCAGCATACATCAGTGAAAAATTATAATTTTCCTTGGGAATTTGTTATTCGTTTTTGATATTTTTGATACTTACAATATTAAATGTTTCCTAATTATTCCTCCGTATAAGGAATATTCCCGTACAACAGTGATTAAAGTCCTTTTTAAAAACTTTTAAACAGAATTTATTTATGTATTTTTTTTTTATTTATTTTAATAAATAAGTAATTTATTTTTTTCTAACACAATCTTAATATTTTGAAAAATGTTTCATACCTTCGCAAAATAATTTTTCTTTATAATTTTTTTTAACGCTTTCACGACAGATACCTTTCAATTCAATTGCATTACATTTAATATGTAATTTAATTGATATAAAATGCAGCCTTAATGGAGAATTTCTTACATGTTGCCAATTAAATTAATTGAATCATCACTATATATGAAAAGTCAAGGCAATTTCAAGTGTCCTTAAAACGTTTGACATAAACCTTTGAAGATATTTAAAGGAAATTGCTGACTTTAGGTTTATAATATGGATTTTCAAGGATATTCCTTTTAAAGGATATTCTCATCTGGTATGAGTTAAATTAATTCAATATCCGATAAATGTATTCATAGTTCATAAAATCTAAGAGAGAGTGCTAAAGTGAGCTTTTAGGCAATGTGAATGAGCTTTTAATTGACAAACGACATAGTGTGTTAAACACTTTCTTGCTCCCGGAGGCACTACACATCTCCGGGGTAATTGAATTCAGATGGTGTCTCGTAAGAAATGATGCAAAGGTCAAGACAATACGTGCACGTCATTCTCCGAAATAGAGCTTCGTGTACAGACAATGTCATAGGTCACATAAGTATAGAAATATCTATAAAGCTCTGTGTAGGTTTGATGTAAATACAATTATAGAACTATTTGCTAAACATGGTTAAATCGCATTGGTTGGGAGATGCTTCACTAATCGCCCTTCTAGAGTATGTGGGTGCGAGAGAGAGAGAGACAGGGAGAGGGAGCTTTCCGCATAGAGGAGGCGTCTTTTCCTGCTTTCTAGATGATTTATGACCTGAATTTGAATACAGTGTCAATTTATAGAGTTCGTTTTCCTCTTTTTCCCCACACGGGGCAGTTTATTCTCCTCTCAATGTACAAATCTTGGGCTTCTTCTTCTTGGGGGTAAGTCTTGTGTCGTCGCTTCCTTCTCTTCTACGACGTCTTCGGCTTTCTGTGGCTTCTCGAGGTAGGGTGTGGCCCTCTGGTGCTGTCGGTGGCTTCTTGGGGCCAGAACGTAGCCCTACTATGCGGTGGCTTCTATAGGGCAGGACGGGTTGTCTCCGGAACCTCTCGTAGATCCCCAAGGGTAGGGCGTAGCCCTTCTAGTGGTTCTTCTGGGATTTACAATCCCCTCGGTGCGATAATGGGAAAGATTCCTTCCCTCCAGCTCCTGACCCGCAGAATTCCGGCACAGACGGATCCTCGTTCTCTTCACAGGCTTCTGGATAGCCTCTAGCTTCACGGGAGGAGTGGTAGAGCACTCCTCAGGGACTTCACAGAATTTTCCCTTTTGGGAGAGAAGAAAATTAATGGGTCTTTTCCCCAAGAGAATCAAATTAAGACTGCTGGGCCCACTGACAGAGCAGAGGGCAACCAGCTGATACACACACACACACATATACATAGTTTTCAGCACTCTTCCCCTTTTTGGAGACAATTTTGAATTGGACGTTAATTCCCCCATTATGGATAATTTTCAAAAAATATGCACGTTACATCACCCGTACGTTGTGAAAAGAAAACAAAAAAAAAGATTAAAAAAAAAAGAAAAGGGGATGAACGTGCAGGGCCCTTAAGTCCATTAAACAAGGAAGAACGTTTAAAAAGAAACTTGAATATAATACCAACACCTCATTTGCAAAAGAAAATTAAAACTAATCTTAAAATTACAAGGCCTTATTTAACTAAATTTATCTTAACTTATCAATACCATGCATATAAATAAATAAGGAGTACAAATAAAAAGGAATTACCCTAACACAGATTCAATGTGCGAAGGCCAAAGGCTCAAAGCAAAAATATAAGAACTTGATCACCTGGAGTATTCAAATACAAACTCCAATGAAAAGGACATTTCCAGGAACGTTTTCTCAATTTATACCCTTCAGAATTCGTAAATTAATCCCTTGCAGATTAGTGTGTCTCACCGAAGGTATCAAAAATTTAAAGGTTGATCTTCGCTGATGGCATCGATGCATTTCAATTGATCAATGAATTTCTCCTCAGGTGAAACGGGGAAAATTAAAAGGGAAATTTTTGGTGCATGGAGAAAAGCAATTTTTCAAGGAATGCGGTAGCTCCGTTGTTTCATAATTGATATTCTTCGGCGAGTGTAACATACAACCGGTTCAAAGGGAAAATTTAGAAATCAGAAAATGTGAAAATATAAAAGGTATTCTGGTGATTGATTCTTCTGTTGGGCTCTATGCGCTCACTCAGACCTCACGTCCTCCTTGATACACGCATAGGGATGATTAAAGTGCTCGCTCCGACCTCACGCCGTCCTTGCTACGCACAAAGGGAAAATGAAAGTGCTCGCTCCGACCTCACGTCGTCCTTGCTACGCACATTTGGATTTTTCTTACGTTCGCTCCGAAATCACATCGTCCTTGCTACACGCAATCACCTTTATCAGCATAGCCTCACGCGTATGCGCCCTTTTTCGTTAAGCCTCACGCTTATTAGCAGAATTTCTGCTAGAGAAAATTCTTGAGGTAACGGGAAGGTTTAGTGTGGGCGTTATGATGCGTCAGAGGAAAAAATAGAAAAATCAAAATTTTCAATATTCATGATTTAGTTCTATCCCCCCCTGAACATTCTCTGATCCCGAGAAATTCTTTGCGAGACTCAACCCTCACGGTTGTTCTGATGCCTTTCACACCTCGATTACACATAGAAGGTATTTGATCAATCTTAGGAGCTTACTGAATTCAATTTAATATAGGGCGATTTTACTCCACGCAGCATTAGTTTCGTCAATGGCTTCATAATTTTCTAAATGCATTCTCTTAACGGGTTTTATGTTGATTTCTGTTTCACACAGTGTACCCAATTCGAAGATGTTATATTCTCTTCACGAGATTCAATTGTGGTGATCTAGCATATCTATTTTAATGTTTGTGGCGAAGAAACTATCTTGGATTTGCTTAAAATTTAATTATTGTAGAGTAGCAGAATCCTTCTTCGATTATGTACTAGCTAGACACCTGCTCAGGCTAGTAAATGTGTAGCCTACATTATGAGCAATATAAATACGAAGATGTTTGCGAAGAATGTGGCAGAATGCTATATAAAGTTACGGTGGAAGCCCGCATGACTAACTAAGAAATCAGTTTACTTAAAAAGCAATTTAATTTCGGAGTAATTGTCGAAGAATTCGCCTTGCCTCTCACATTGGGTTTTATTTGCCTCACGCATTTCTTTGAAGTGCCTCACGCATTTTCTTTTATGAAGTGCCTCACGCAGTTTTTATGAAATGCCTCACGCAGTTTTTATGAAATGCCTCACGCACTTCTCTTCAGTAAAGTCGCAGGACTCACTCCTGAACTCCCTACAAATCGCTTGTATCCAGATCGATCCTTCTAACACCTCGAGGCAACATCTTCTCTATTTTCAAAGAAAATATAAAATTTTTAAAGTCTATTAATTGCAAAGAAATCAAGGGATAATATTTTTTTTCATCGAGAAGTTCTACAAAACAAAATGATTATTCCTAAGAAACTTAATTTCCATTTTAACCCATATTTCTCCTCTTTAAGGAAGCAAAACAATATTTTTCCCCTGACGTGATCAAGAGAAAAGTAGTAGAAAGGGATTATTAGGTTTTATGGAAATGGAAAGATTCAGGGATAATAATAGTTTGGGAAGAAAATTGATCTCAGGTGGCAATCTCATGATTTTTGAGAATTGCAGGGCAAACCCATAAAGGTGGATGAAATCCTATCCCTGGCTACTCGCTAGCCAATCAACAACCAACACTAGAGAATCAACCCTTCATTCACATTTTAGCATTCGGTTCTCACAACACGAAGCTTTATAAAGAAACATGAACCTTATTCTTGTTCGCCGTCTTCTTATAGTGAATTTGACAAAAAGAAATTTAGAAATTAAATTTTTTAGCATGAGAGGGAAAAATCTCGTGCGTAAAAACTTTAAAAATGGTACTTAGCGACCGCATGTAATTTTATAAGGGTTTGAAGGGAAGGAATTATAGGGATTGTGCATAGAGTAAGAAAAATTCAAGGAACAAACATCTTAGCTTGTGAATCAAACGAATGCCATTCGAAAGAGCTCTTGCCAAAAGGCAGGATATGACTCCCACAAATTTTAAGACGCGATTCTCGCCAAGGACGCTCCAAGGCAGAACAACAACTTTTAGGGAGCGACCCCAAAGGTGCTCATGCTAAATCTTCCCTCATTTTATAACTACTGAGGATCCATCAATAGTAATTTGTTAATTGGCACTCCGTTACCTTCCTTCGGATAAGAAAAGTGGAAAAATAAATAAGGAGGGAGTTAGAAAAGGCAGTAAGAACCTAATTCCATCGGAATTTGCTTTAATCTCCTTAACTCCTTGTGATGTATGCAAAAGGGCGTTACACAAGCTCTGATCATTCTCAGATCCCTTTTGTGCGATGCAAAATCGCTGAAAGATATTCTTTCATACTCAAACTTTGTTACTAAAGAAATAAGAAAATTGAGACACACCTAATTGCAATTAAGAAAGTTAATCAACCAAAATAATAATGAGAATTAAATCCCTGAGGGGATTTTATATTATTTCGTGAATTATGTTTTAATTAGGCTTAATATCCTTTTTGTGGTATCTTGCAATTCTACCCGAATCCACGTCCTCTAACTCATAGGTATCTCCTTGTTTTGAGATTACTTTAGCCTTGACCCAGAGAAGAAATTTATGTTGGATGCCTTTAGCTTGATCAGATTGCCCAAAATTTCGGCGCCACACTATATCTCCCACATTAAAAGAATGAACCCTTTTACGGAGATCATAATTCTTAGCATTAGATTGGTGCGCCTGGCGCAATCGAGGACCCACATTCCCTCTGGCATCTTCTAGCTGCTTTAATCTCTCCTTCAAACCCAGAGGAGGTCGTATATTAACAATAGAATACTGATCTGAATCCGTGATCATTTCCATTCCAAAATTTACAAAGTAGGGTGACATTTTAGTACCCTCATGAATGGCTGAATTCATCGCACACTGAACCTGATAAATATGATCCCCCCACTCCTTATGGTGTTTCTTAATGTAGGCCCGCATTGAGGTAATCAAGGTACGATTAGCACGCTCAGTTGGATTGGACTGGGGGTGGTAAAGTGGCGTTTTCCAATGCTGGATGCCATATCCTTGGAGGAAGGATTTGAATAATTTGGATTCAAATTGTACTCCATTATCTGAAAGAATGATTTGGGGAATGCCGAAAACACAAAACACACGATTCTCAAGCACCTCGACGAGCTGCGGAGCTTTGGCATTCCTTAAAGGAAAAGCCAGGACAAATTTCGAAAACCTATCCACCACTACTAAAATATCAGTAAAGCCTTTGGAGGTTTTAACTAAAGGACCAATGTAATCTAAGGAAATGGTCTGCCAGGGCCTCGTTGCCTCCACAAATTTTCCCATAGGGGGAGCTAAAGCTACATTTGGGGCTTTTGAGGCTTTGCAAATCTGGCAGTCCTTTATATATTTGCTGACCTCCTTCCTCATTTTTGGCCAATAATAAAGGGTGGAAATACGGTTTAAGGTTTTGAAATAACCAAAATGTCCAGCTCTTGGCTCATCGTGGTACTTCCGCATCACATCAACGCGATCCTCTTTGGGAACCACCAACTTCCACCGATGTTCCACCACACCCACATCGTTGAGCACCCTGCAGAGCTTATACAGCCTTCCATCCTCCACCTTGTACTCGGGAAGCTTCTCAGGAGTCTGTGTGGCCTTCTCAAAGAGAGAACTGTACCACTTGTCTTGAACTTGGGCGACGGAGCTGACATCGAAGCATCTTGACAGAGCATCAGGAACTATGTTTTCCCTTCCTGGCCGATGTCTCACCTCAAAATCAAACTCTTGCAACCTCAAAATCCAACGAGCAAGACGGCCACGAGCCTCCTTCTGCCTTAACAGCCACTGTAGTGCTGAGTGGTCTGTTTCTACCACAAACCGGGCTCCCACAAGGTACTGGCGGAATTTTTCAATGCTGTACAGCACACCCAGAAGCTCCTGCTCCGTGGTGGTGTAATTTTTCTCGGCGGCCGTGAACTTCCTCGACATATAGGCAATTACCCGCTCCTTATCATCCTCCCCCTGCACGAGAACGCCTCCACATCCGAAGTCGCTACTATCTGTCTTCACTCGGAAGGGTTTGGAATAATCGGCGGTGGCCAGTATAGGCGCGGAAATCAGGGCACGCTTGAGATCCTCAAAGGCACGGTCAGCCTCAGGCGACCACTCAATTGATTTGGGTTTTCCCTTGAGAAGATTGGTGAGGGGCAGAATGGTGGTTGAAAAATTAGGGATGAATTTGCGATACCAGGACATCATTCCAATTACCTGGCGAAGTCCCTTCACCGTGCGCGGAGGGGTGAGTTGAATGATGGCATCAATCTTCTCTGTGTTGGTAGAGATTCCCTCTGAAGAAATTGTTAATCCCAAAAAGCTCAATTCGGGGACGCAGAACTTTGACTTCGCCAAATTGATCGTGAGATTTGCGGCCTTGAGCCGCTTTGCAACTTCTCCCAACATCCGCACATGGGTCTCAAAATCAGGTGTCACGACAAGCACATCATCCAGGTAATAATACACAAAGGGCTCCAGATCATGCCCCAACACCAGTGACATCAACCTTGCCATAGTCATGGGAGAATTGACTAACCCAAAAGGAGTTCGCTGAAAACAGTATAACTTCCTTCCAGGTAACGCAAAGGCTGTCTTCTGTTGATCCTGGGGATCCAAAGGGATCTGGAAAAATGCCTCTGAGAGATCAATGCTGGATAAGTACTGTGTGCCAGACAGCTGGGACAAAATCGCCTCAATATGGGGCAAGGGGAATGTGTCCCTCACGGTGACATTGTTTAATCCTCGCGCATCCAAACAAAATCGAATACGCCCATCCTTCTTGTCGCGAATTGTTACCGGGTTCAACCACGGAGTGGGCTCGCATTCCCTAATCACGCCACGTTTCAAAAGACGATCCAATTCCACATCCACAGCCTTCATCAGGTGGGTTGGAACCGGATAACACCGTTGATGCACAGGTGCGTTGTCGAGGGTATCAATTTTGTGGGTGATCAGATGAGTACGTCCAAAATTATCCTCCGTGGTGATGGGAAATTGAGGGATAACTCCATCCAATCCGGCGCGTTCCTCGCTGCTGAGAATCACGGGATGTCGACTTAAAGCATCACACCTCCGTGGATTTGGCTTGACTATCCTCAAGTCAAACTTCATCCAAAAATCCACTCCCAGTATCAATGGCGAATGCAAATCGGGGACAATGAGGACAGGTAAAAGGTGTGTTCTGCCATCGAAGGTGATTGGAACATCGACGAGTTCGGTGCACTCATGCATGCTGCCGTCTGCAGTTCGGATAAAAATTAATTTTGATGCTGCACGAGATATTAAACGACTTCCCTTCAATAATTCCTCCGATCCTTTTCCCAAACACGTGTGAGTTGCTCCACTATCCAGCAGTCCAATCACATCGCGATCAAAAATTCTCACCGCGGCGTAAGGTCGACGATCATCCTCATCAGGAGTGCCTAACGGCCTGTCGTCTACCTCTTTGGGGTTCTTCTTGTGTTTTCTCTTCCTCATGGGTTTTTTCTGCGGCGGTTGAGGGATTGTTGGGGATATGCCGGTGTCCACCATCCCTCCTAGTGTCCCGGAGATGCTTCCCCCGAACACGCAGGACACTCTCTCCTCGTCACATTGGCTGCACCACACCCATAGCATAAGATCCTAGCACGGCGAGGCTGTGTGCATTGATCTAAAGGATGATTTCCAATGTAACAATTCAGACACAAGGGTGAATTAGTTTGTGGACGGCTTCGATTGGTCTCCGTGGTTTGACCTGTGTTCCTCCTGTTGTTGTTCCGAGGATTACTCCTTCGCGGAGGATCATTGGTTCTCATTGTTTCCACAGCATTGATGCGCGATGGTCTTTGGCGCGCAGAATCCTCACTCGCGATGAGCATGTTATTTTCGATCACACGGAGCGCATTTTCTAAATCCAACACGGATGAAAATTCCCGCAACAAAATTGACTCTCGAATCCTTGGGGCGAGATTCCGGCGTATCATCTGAATCTGGGTTGCTTCATCCAAAGGGACATCCAACTCACGAAACAACGCACGAATATCGGCAATGAAAACACCCACACGTTCCCCATCGCGTTGCTTTCTGTCCTCCAATCTCCTACGCACTGATAAATCGCAATCAGACCGATCGAATGTGGTCTTAATTGCGCGTGAGAAGTCCTCCCATGTGGGGAATAATTCGCAGGACCGATACCAGCGTAACGCGTCACCACTCAAGCACAAATGCACACTTGACAACACTGAATCGGCGGCTACTTTCTGTGCCCGTGACATCCTCTCCATTTCGCGCAAAAATGTTCCAACGCGCGTTCCTTTGAGATCACCGGAGAAGGTGATCCCCCAATCCTTCAATGGAATAGGCTTAAAGGTGGTGAGGTTGCCAGCTGGAGGGGCAACAGTGGTTACCACGGATGTATCAAGGCTCCTAGGCTGAGACTGTACTTCCGGCTGTGGATTGCCAGAATCCTGTGGCACATCCTGTCCACCGACGGCTCCCACTTCTTCAGGAATACTTTCCAAAGAATGGTATGTCGTGGCATTCAGAGCCGCAGCATTCAAGGCCGCAGCAAAATCCCTCGAAGGTCCCGCGCGTGAGAGTCGCGGAAGTTGTGGCGTCTGCTCGTGCCGAGCTCTGGGGGTTACTTGAGGAGCATTGTGGAACTGTAGTAAAGACATCTTGTCCACCAAGGTGTTCATTGTGGAGGCCAGAGTGCTCATTTGCTGATTCATCCTGTCGCTATTTCCTTGAAAGGTTTCATATATCTCTCTGTTCCTTTCCTCCTGTTGCCTTAAGAACCTCTCGGTGGTTGTTCCCAAGGTCTCAACAAGGTGTCTATTTTCCTCGCACTCTCGCTCCAATCGCAAGAAACGTTCCTCCCATCTATTGATTGCAATCCCACGACCACTTCCCATCAGAGGGGTTCGCGGAATTCTTGATTCTTGTGGTGTGCTGGCCACCGAAGCAGTTGGTGGCTGTTGGCTTGTGGAGGGTGGTTGTTCCATGGAAACTGGTGGTGCTTGTGCAACAGCACTGGGTGGTGGCTGGCTCCCGGAAGGATTCTTTCGCGTCCCAACCATATTGACAAAATCGAAATGAAAATCAGAAATTTTCCCAGAAAAATCAAAAAAAAACTTTCAAAGGGAGAACCAAACTCAATCCCAAATCAAGAAAAATCCCAAAAATAATTATTCAATTCTTAATATATTCTTTATTCAATCAAACGAAACAATCCCAAGTATATTCCCAAATTTCCAATTCAAGAAAACTTCCAGAAATAATTGCTTCAAATATTCCTTAAACTTACTATATTATTAACAACAATTATTAAATTTAAAATCCTGGAAGGGGATTTCCTCACTTACAAAAAAAAAGAAAAACCAGAGAAAAAGAAAAAAAAATTCTTCTACCTCCGGATGGCTTCCCAAAAACTCCCGGATGATCCTCAAAAATCCCAAGGTGACTTTCAAAGAGCCCCCAAACCGAGACTTTGATCAAGGTGACCAAAAAAAAAAATTGCAGAAATGCAGTTGCAAAATTTAATAAATTATTTTATTCTCAAAGGCAATTTTAATTTTTGACCATCAAAAGTTTATAAAACTCTCCCCAATACTACTTTTGTGCTATGTATAGCGGGATCCGTAAGGGAAACTTCAAAGAAAAATCCCCGCCAAATGGTCAAAAAAATTATTTCTGCACTAAAGCCCAAAATGATCACTCAAAAGCTTATTGTTTGGGGGTTGCGGTTTCTGAGAATCGCAAGGAGACAAAGCACAAAACTTCACAAATTGGACGACACAGAAAAAAAATTTTATTCCTCCGTAGAGGCTAACTTTTATGAAAAACTTTAAAGAAAATTTCCTAATAATTTTACTCTATAATTTTAATTTTTTTTTCAACCCTGAGACTCTTAAATGCTACTTGCGTGAGTTCCAGCGGTGGTTGGGCGCCATATAGAGTTCGTTTTCCTCTTTTTCCCCACACGGGGCAGTTTATTCTCCTCTCAATGTACAAATCTTGGGCTTCTTCTTCTTGGGGGTAAGTCTTGTGTCGTCGCTTCCTTCTCTTCTACGACGTCTTCGGCTTTCTGTGGCTTCTCGAGGTAGGGTGTGGCCCTCTGGTGCTGTCGGTGGCTTCTTGGGGCCAGAACGTAGCCCTACTATGCGGTGGCTTCTATAGGGCAGGACGGGTTGTCTCCGGAACCTCTCGTAGATCCCCAAGGGTAGGGCGTAGCCCTTCTAGTGGTTCTTCTGGGATTTACAATCCCCTCGGTGCGATAATGGGAAAGATTCCTTCCCTCCAGCTCCTGACCCGCAGAATTCCGGCACAGACGGATCCTCGTTCTCTTCACAGGCTTCTGGATAGCCTCTAGCTTCACGGGAGGAGTGGTAGAGCACTCCTCAGGGACTTCACAGAATTTTCCCTTTTGGGAGAGAAGAAAATTAATGGGTCTTTTCCCCAAGAGAATCAAATTAAGACTGCTGGGCCCACTGACAGAGCAGAGGGCAACCAGCTGATACACACACACACACATATACATAGTTTTCAGCACTCTTCCCCTTTTTGGAGACAATTTTGAATTGGACGTTAATTCCCCCATTATGGATAATTTTCAAAAAAATATGCACGTTACAAATTCCATTGATTAGAAATAGTCGGATGACTGAGTAGGGGATCGGAAAAGTGTATTGGCACCTCATTTGAATGCCACAGAGCGGGTGCCAGAGGCAAAGGGGGTGCGGGTAAAGTAATTAAGGAGCTGTGGGAAGGTCTGGTGTATAGATCAAAGCTCTCGAATCCATGGGCGAGAGAGGTTGACGAATGGTATCTTCCAAACGAAAAATATCTCATTTTACTATCTCTCCATGCTATATACATACATACATAGGTAAGTTTGCCCAGATGTGGGGGTGGGTTCGTGGTTAGGAAAGTAGTACGGGGTGAAAAGTAAATACAGAGGTTCTTCTTTTAATTAACAAAGCTATTTTCATTGCTGGAATATTGCTTGGTTTGCACAGAAATGTGCTCTCATATTTCATTCAATTCGCACGAGAATCTCATCTACACTCAACACACACACAAAACTTTTTTTCCCTCATCCACCACCGCCCCCCAAAACTCTTCGTCCCCGCGTCTATCCATTATGTCTTTTCTAAACTTGCACCATTTATCTTAGTTCCGCACTAAATTTAAATTGAATCTATTTTTTATCCAACATCGGCAGACTCCGGGGTACTTTTGTGGAAAGATAGAAAATGACGCATTTCTACCCATCGCGTCATTCCTACTTCCCTCGTACTACCCCACAAAGCAATAACCAGGATGAGGGGGGGAAGCTGGGGTGGTTTGAGGGTGAAAACTTGCCAAGAAAGATTTTTCAATGAATCTTCTTTTCCACACAGCGAAATACTCATGCCATTTGAATGATACTTTGAGTATTTTTTGCTGCTTTTTTTTTCTTTTCACTCGCACCCTCCCCCCCAACCCCTAAATTGAAATATAACATACAACATTGAAAAGAAATGAACGCAATCTTTTTACTGATTTTTTTCTCTCTCACAGAGCACTTTTCTCTCACTCACTCAGCACAACTTCCAACCCACACCCCCTCTCAGCGTGGTAACACCCTTTAGTCACCCTATCGCACCACAGTAGAATGATTCTTATAGAAATTTGTGTCGTTGGTGCTGCCATCGCAATAAGATAATTCATCAGAGCGAAAGTAGAGAGATCCCTGTGGTACATTTTGTAGCGAATACCCCCCATGTACGGGGAGACAACGTGGAGGTAGTGTGGGTAAAAGCTGTCGACACATCCACCCGCAGTCGATGGGAAAAGTACTCAATGCAGGAAGTGTGCATAAATTTACCAGCGGCAAGACAAGATCCAGCAAAAATTGCTATATAAGGCGAAATGTAAGTAACAATGTAGCATATACACATAAATTTGTACTTTTCTTACTTGAAGAGAAAATAGGGAGTGATAAAATGAGAATTATTCCCTATTAATTCCCGCGAAAATGCATACTCTCTTTCCGCTACGATATTTATGGGCCATGGTGTGCGCCCTATGAGTCCAGAATGTATGTACCTACACTAGCTCAGAAATGGAAATTATACCCACTTCTTAACATTAGAGGTCCTTTTCATTGAAGGAATTTCCTAGCGTAGACATTTAGCAGTGACTTATGCGTCTATCGAGACGTTCAAATAGAATTTGGAAGTGAATTTGAGGAAAAAAATATTTTTTAAAAAGAAAATAACATATTTCTGCACTCAATTAATTCATTTTATATAGACAATTTGAGTATACAGTGATGCTCCGCATTACGATTTTTTTTTAAATTTAATTTTGAGTTAACATTAAGACCTTAGCAAAACGCCAGAAAGGACAATTTTTGGTTAATAAGGGACGCATATTAACCAACTTATCGTGCATTGTGGAAAAATTCCAATATTTCTTATCACAATAACATTTGAAGTACCAAAAATTCTAACCTCAAACTTTACACTGAATTCTCTCTCAAGAGAATTTTTTCTAAATTTTCTTACGATGAACCTGATGAAGTAAAGAAAGTTGCCTACACATAGAAGTAAAATTTATCAGAATAAGTTATTCAGACTAGAAGAAAGTCGAATTGGCAGCAATTATCAGTTTTGTCCTCCAGGTGTTAGAGACCAGAGCTTAAGTTTTCTAATCAAAAAATCAATGATTTTTCACGAATTTTCCTGGGAAAAGTTCTGTTTTAAATTTGACTGGAACTAGTGGGATTTTACCGTTTTGGTTATAAAAGAAAATTCATAATGTTGTCTTAAAGTGAAAATTAAAAAGACGTTATGCGAAACACCACTGTACTATGTGCGTACATTCGGAAATTTTTTTCGTTGTCTTTGTAAACTTTGAATACTTGAAATATCACAAAAAGTTCTTATTTTCCATAGAGTCGAATGGATTCGGATAGATGAAAACTTTCAGTTGTTTTTGTGCTGAATTTCAAGTCAATTTCCTCAAGAACTTCAATAGAACTCTTTGGCTTACCCGCTTTAATTATATTTTCATTTAAAATAGTGTCCAAAATGAATCATGTCTTGGTAAACACAGATGTCACTGAATCGTGAATAAAGGGGTGAAATTATCTAAATTAAACTATATTTAACTCCATATTTATGATCTTCAAGCTAAATTAAAATCATTTTTATTTTAATACAAAAAAAACCATAAAATGTTGTAATTATTCGCACAAGGTCTTACTCAAGAATTCTCCATCTACAACTAATCCAAATTGATCCTTTTAAAAAAGTAAAGAATAATTTAAACTTTAAACCGTACATTTCTTCGGAGGGGGTTTCTTTAGAGGAGGAATGAATGCATTAATGAAACATACCACAGCGCGAGTGAATAATTTGAAAGGAGCTCCACGGTGGTATACTACATAACGCTGGTAGGATGATAGTCTTTTAATGTCTTGGCTTTTCTACTTTATAGGTGACTTTTTCGTTTAAATACAAATTTACGATCGCCATCATTAAAGGCTATTCATGATGAAACTACTTCAAATTCTACTGTGAAAACTTTATAGCACACCCAAAATTGTTTTCGGTCCACATCACTCACACTTCAAGTGGACTTAAATGTTATTTGGCTGTGTGAGAAATTGCTCGTATAACATCCCTCTGCTCCTGACGCCCGAATGCTTTGAGAAAATGTGCAAGGAGGCTTGAATGGGGAGAAAGCTTGAGACATTTGCAATAATTGAATGATTCTCCCAATATCGCCTTCGTTTTGTAATTTTGTGTACATTGGATACAACTCTTGCAACCGATTCACAAGCTTCTCTCCTCCTACATACCAACTTCCAAGTCCTTTTATTGAAAATATATAGACAACAAGGAGAGGAGACTAAGCGCGCGATATTACGCCAGCAAATGGGAAATTTATATGGAAGTGTGGGGGTATAAAAGACACGGGTGTAGCGCAGTTGAAATAAAATTGTGTGTACTTGTTTTGATACTTGGCGTACAATCCATTGAAATTGGAAATAGACGAAAAAATGAGTTGAAATGCTTTCACCATTCCATCTCTGTTGTATTTCCGTCGTCTCCTGTGTGAGGTAATATCATTACAATATAATCCTATATTGGGTACTACCACCCAAAGCTCCTCCAGTCTTGTCTCCCATGTCGCTCTTTTCCTCTCATTTTTTTCCCACGTTGTGGAAACTTTTGCACATTGCTATTGATTGGAAACAATAAGCGAGACAATGTTGCACGTGATATTCATAAGTTTCACCTCTATTTCCACTCTTGTACAATAGACAACTTTTTTTTCATCACCTGTACACTCACCGTGTTCAGCAACAATGTTGTACAATCTTATTGTTTGCCAAACACCTATTTTTTGTTAGCAAATAATGGTAAAATTAATTTCCGCAAAATCACGTCAAAAGAATGCTACATATGTATATATTTTATCAACAAATTGTTCTCAATTTCAATATTTGATTTTTTTGTGCACTGAAGAATATGAGATTCCTTCAAAAGCTCAAAAATAATTTATTAGAAAAAAAATTCAAAGAACATTCTTTGAAAGACATAAGAAGGGATAAAAATTTGCATTTCTTTCTTTTCATTGTTCTCCATTATAGCAAATGTTTTGCGTAAATTCTTGCTTTTTTCACAACAATGACGAGAGAACAGTTAGTAGAGTTTACATGCGACATGAAAGAATTTGTGCATAATCAAGAATTATCCTTGTAGTGCAGCATTATACATATTGCTATTTAACCCTTTCGAGACCTTAAAGGCTTGCTTTTATTGTCTCAAAATTTCTGGATTTTTTAAGAAGTTTATTTGTCGAACAATTTTATTTTTTGGAAAATCTGCATAAAGTTTTTCGGATGAAATTTAGGACTTTTAGGCTTTTGCTCCTTAAACGGTCTCCCTTGAATGACTAAGAACTATTTTATTTCTTATTGTAAATCATCCGAATATTTCAGAAAATTCTAGTATATTTTTATCAGATAAATAACTCAAAATGTTACAAATATTCTCAAAATATTAACTTACACATTAAAAAAAAGTTTCCTCTTTATACCTAAAAGTTAGCCCAAATATTTTAAAATCCCATCAATGAACCCTTGAGATCTTTAAAGGGTTAATCTTCAAGTTATACAAAATTATTCTATAAACTATTTCACGTGCAATGAAATGGGGGAATCAAATGGAATTAAATGCTATGTGTGGAATAATTTAGATAATATTTCTATTGGGTGTTTATGTGGGGGTGGTGGGGTCACATTTACTTTCTTGCGGTGCAATGTGCAGATGGGTTTTCATACATATTGGTCTAAGTATAGCTAGTTGAATGTGAATTGCCAAATCGACACAGACATTCCTTTTAGAACATTCCACCCTCTTGTCAGAATATATTGGGAGCTGTGGGGAGCAAGAGGACTTTATGTTGCAAACTCGAAGAGATGTCTATGTGAAAATTATATTTAGTTGGAAAATTATACGTACATACATACATATGTACAATAGTAAATGAATGAAGATAAGTTTTAATATCTTTTGCTATTGTATATAAATACATGCAGACTATATTCATTTTCCATATTCCCAATGAATTTTCTTCTAACCGTAGAAAGGGGCCAAGTGCCGAAATCCGTGTGGAGAAAATTCTAGTGTTATATGTATGTATGTAACAAAAACACACAATATGTCTGGAAAGTGCAAATAGAGTGGCAGCAACGGGAATTTAAGTTTTAATTAAAATTCACCAATACCATGAGTTTGGTGCAGTACAATACATCATCCTGTCATGAATATATATCAACTGGAGACTTATGGATTCAGACAAACTCCACTCTATCCATCTCTCGTTCACAAACGAGATTTATTTCTCTAAAATAGACTAGGATTTATTCCAATTCACAAGTTGATGTAAAATATACACAAGAATATCTATATGCTCATTCAACATTTTGAGTCGCCTCCCGCCCCCCCTCCTCGTTCTATCAACGATAACATTGTTGAGGGATTTTTTCGCAATTTGATTGTAAAAATAGTTTTGTATTCACAATTTTTACTAAAAGTAAATACACACACACATTTTATGCAATTTCCCTGCAATCCATTTTTGAATTACATTCAATTGAAGGAAAAGATCGTAAATGGAAGGAACATGTTGACAAAACTATTTCGTTAAAAGGATTTAACTATTATGTATCCCTATTTGCTTCACTTAGTAATTGAAAAAGGATTAAATCGAATTTTAAACTTGCATAGAAATCAAGAAATTAATGAAATAAATTGTAGAAATTATGCTGGGCTCATTCATCCATGTTAAAGATCTCATAAAGCATAAATTGTTTCTATAAATAAAATTCCCCAACCACGTAATAAATATCGATCAATAAACTATTAAGTAATCACCAGGTGTTACATAAAAGACAATTTAAAGAGAATGAGAATAAAAATATATCGAGCAAGGTTGCGACGTTGTGATCGCGAGAAAAATCTTTCACAGCAGAAGAAATTGATGTTTCGCTTAAATGGATCTTACTTGGTGGTTCTTTTTGTCGCCCAACAAACCCAAAGACAGCTCATGCAACACTTGCCTTCAATTCCAATTTGTTACACATGTGTGCCGCACCATTGATCAATGTTTTTGGTCAGAAAATGCCGATGGGTGATGAAAGTGTGGCGGATGATGCAAAAAGACGTGATCAGAGTTAGTGGACTTTTTATTTCATTCGTCTAACATTGATGTTAAATTGTCCTATGAGCCACGGGCGCGATGGGTTTAGTGCTTGTGACCCTTGCTGTGTCCGAATTTCTTGTGATGATCGCTGCCACCCTTCTTGCCGTACTCAGACTTGTGGGAATGGTGCTCATCGTGTCCCTTCTCACCCTTGTGCCCGGAGTGATCGTGGTGGTGGCTTCCCTTCTTGTGGCTGCCCTTCTTGCCGTAGTGATCGTGGTGTTTGCCTGACTTGTGGTGTCCCTTCTTGTGGGATCCGCCCTTCTTGTAGCCATGATCCTCGTGGAAGTCTCCGTGTTTCTCCTCGAAGCCCTCATCGTGGTCTTCATCGTAGAATTTCTTGTCTTTCTTGAATTCATCAACCTTGTGGATCTCGTGCTTTCCCTTGGTGGAGTGTCCTTTGCTGAAGCTGCCCTTCTCTTCGTACTTGTGCCCCTTCTCACCCTTCTCGCCCTTATCGCTCTCATGGTGGTATCCTCCTTCATCGAAGTGCTTCTTCTTGTATCCCTCCTCCTCGCCGTACTGCCCCTTGTGCCCTTCCTTGTCGTGATGACCCTTCTCTCCCTTCTCATACCCATGGGAGCCTTTGTATCCTTTCTCACCCTTCTCACCCTTGGACGAATGCTCATCCGAATGATGATCCTTTCCACCACCATGCTTCCATTCCTCGTTCTTCCCTGACCCAGCTACTTCCAGATCATAGTGGGGTAGCCTAAGTGCCCGTGCTGCACAAATAACACCCAACAACGCCACTGCAACACCAACGAAAATCGCTGTTCTTGACACCATCTTTGTCACCGATTGTACAACTCGATACTGATTGCTTGAGACCCTCACACCCCGTTTTATATCCACACGGCACTCTCGAGGAAAATTCTCCAGCATTACGTATTGGTCACAAATCGAAATAAGCAACTCTTTTCCAAAGACCCACCACCAAGTGAACACATAATTTCTTTCAAATGAGATACGTTTTTTTTTCTTCGTCTTACTTCTTCCTCTGCAATTTTTGCAGCTACGCAATGAACAGACTCGAACTCAATCGAATAATTTGCCTTTCAATCGCTTAAAGAAATTCTACATAAAGCGAAGAATTTGCCAATAGTTGGTACATGGAAAATAATTAAGGATTTCCCACAATTACCCAATAAATGATTTTTAAAATCCATTTAAAATTTTTATTTAATTCGAAATTAACGAAGATTTTTAATATAAATAGAATTACAATTTAAAATGAATTAAAAATTATTTTTCCCATGATAGTTATTCAATTAAATAATGAAATTCTTAATGAGTCTGTGTTTCATTGAAATTAAGCATAATCACGCATAATATTGAAAAATTCAGATTAATGCGATTTTTTTGGAGCTCGAAAATTTAATTTAACACACAGACTAATTTCATTTAATTAAAAAAAATTATCACCAATTCTATTAATTGAACTACTCAACGAGCACAGAATAAAAGCAAATTGAAACACTATTGCATGATTTTTTTATTGCCCAATAAATCCACAGGTAAGAGCGGAAAAAAGTGGGTAAAAGTGTCTCCTCTTCTATTTTGAAATGAATTTTATTTGATATTCTTTGATCTCTCTCGCCACTTACAATTTATTGCCACTCATGTGAAATTGAGGGGGGCATTTCGGGTTATTTTCAATGGGGCTCCTTTTTGTGTGATTGCGGCCCTGAGAACTTGCAAAATGTATGATTTTATTGTCACTTGAACTCATTGAATTTGAAAGAGCAATCAAGCATGTAAAATTGCACATTGTACTATCGGAACTAATTGCAATACACATGTAGACTTCTCTCAAAAATAAATTAAAATCCAACAGACAAAAGTTATTTCCCCTATAGCTACATAGTGGAGTTTTTTTTTTACTATCTGCCGCCCTGCCTTTTTCGATAGCTTTCAAGCTGAAATTAAATATATATTGTAGGTAATATTTTTGGTTTCAAAATTAGGTAACTTTTCATTTAACCCAGACACAAATTTGGAAATAAATTTTATATAGCAGAGTTTTTCCCACACCGCCATGGCCTTGGTGTATGTACCAACAATTTCCCTCCGAAAAAAAAAAGAGTTTTGTTTCCCAGTATAGTTTCTGCAATTATACGCATTATGTATGTTAAACATGCAAATCCTTTGTACACATTAATTAAATTATGAGTTACATATGCACACACATTTTTGCACAGATTTTTTTCCATGTTGCCCAAGGTGAAGCATCTGCAATAATTATGCACCTTTTTGTTGTTTAAAATTCTATGTTTATGCGAGGTGGGAGTAAAAAATATATTACAATGTATGCTGGAGCATGAAATTAATTTAAAAAAAAAAGAATATTTAATTTAAAAATAATATTTTGATATTATATTTGAGGTATAAAAGGAGTTTATTCATTTTGTGGATCTACCAATAATTCACAAATCATTAAAGCAAAAATTAGAGATTTTCTGCTTCAAACAATAACAGATTCAAGTTGAAATTTTGATCAGAAAATATCCAATACATTCAGGCAAAAATATCATTTTAAACGGAAAAATATCGTGGAAAAATCGATTATGCTAATTTTTTATATCTCAAAAATTCTTTTAGTGTATATCAATAGACAAGGGGTGTTTATCTGGAGAATATTTTGACTTCACATGAACATCTTGTGGTAAAAACCGAACAATTTAAAACCGAAAAAAAATCCAAAAATGGTTTAAATTTATCCCCTTTAAAGGAATTAATAATTTTTTTAAGGTTTTTGTTCCTCAATCTGTGCTGTAGTAGTACTTAAAACTACATATGTATTTATAATCTTGAATTTGCTCTTTTTTTTAGGGTAGAATTTACTACTGTTTTGTTTGAATTTAGAACTCAATGGCTTGAATTTACTACTTTTCATATTAATTTAAGTGCTTTTATGCTTGAATTTAGCATTTTTAGGCTTTTGTTAGAATTTTCTTGGTTAATCATTCGAGTATTTCCGAAGATAAGAGCTCATTGAAGCAGTTGCAGGTACGGGATGACTCAAAAAATCATTCAGACTTGCTCTAAAACCAAAAGGAGAGTCAAAATATGCAAAAAAAATCCCACAAAAGTGTGCAGGACATTAAGAAAAAACTAATTTGAATATTTTTTCCAATATCAAAAGAATAGTTTTCTGATCAATGAAAATTTCAAATTTTATTTCTTGCATTTCAACATATAAAATTATTTAAGTGATTTTTTTCATTCGATAGCTAAAAAATGAATAAACTCCTTTTAAACATTACAACTCATAACAAAATCCCAACATTACTGTGTCCAAACTCGCAAAGAAAAACCAGCAGCTTGTAACGTTCTTATTGTGAATTATATTATGTAAAGGAATAAATTCTTAAAAAGCTCCATCTTAAGCTCCCTTGAAGCACATCTAAATTGGCTAAATTCAATTGGGGATTCTTTTGGAAAACTTTAAAGCTTCCCCTTGTAATTTAAACACCTGCAGCACACCACACACGTGCCAACCACATTTATGCCTGTGTCTCCTATGTGTTACGCCTCCAGACCACAGAAGAAGAAACTTTGTAAGAATATAAATCGCCGTGTGAAATAGCTAATATCGTATCTGCTTTGTGGAAGTTCCATCTTTATTCCACATTTGCTGCTGTAGACAACGCAAAGTACCTTGAAGATTTGCCAAAAGTGCTTGATGGCGGTGGAAAGTGTTGCGATGTGTTTTTGCGGGCGGAGAAAAATCACGGGAAATGCGTTGGAGGGAAAATGTGGTTGCGAGTAGATGAAGAATGGCTGAGGAGACACATGTAAGCCCCGGAGCATTAATGTCGCGAAAGCCTCCTTTTGTACGATGTGTGCAGGGGATGGGGTCAAAAACCCAGATTAAATCATGCAAATGCTTCACACGAAGGAAGGATTATGAAAATATATTCATCATAATTTTTTTTCTGGATGAGTATCTTATTTGATGTGGTGAATGGTGAGTTTTGGTGTGCCAGCACAAATTTGAATTTTCACACCTAATTGGTTTGAAATAATATGTGGTGGGTTTTGAGGGGTGCAAATGGAGAGGAGTTTAGTAAGAGTGGAAAGTATATAACTATGTGAAAGTCCTCCACCACTGAGCAATTTAATTTAATTTTCCATTTCAAGTCGCACACAATTGAAAAATCCCATTTTCCACACTCTATAACTCCAGCAATTGCACCCAACTTCCCCACCCTCCCATTCTCCAATGGAATCCACCTCAATGTATACCTGGTGAAGAGTCTTCCAAGTCCCCAACTCTGTAGCCCACGTGTGTGTCTGTGTGTGCAAGTTTTCATAGTAAGTAAACTGTATCAGGGGTGCAAAAGGATATAAAGTACAAGTGGAGACAGTATAGCGCCACATTGGTTGATATATTATGTAATGGAGCATGTCTTTTGGTATGTTCCACCGAATGTAGAAGGGTTTGTTACCTGCCCAGAGAGTAAATAGCTACCATTTTCAAATATACGGTCATCCCCATTATGTAGCTTTTTCGCCACATACATTCCCCATATATGACTGCAAAAACGACTACACACGCTCTCCCCCTAAAATACATATAGTACGAAGAGCTTGCAAAAGTTTTCTTCATCGCCTTCCCACCCCCTAAATTCTCCATCCTCACACCACATGGTTTTGGGACGGCAAAAGAAGTCCACTTCCTTGAGGCTGAATTCTGGGCACTTGCCAGGGTACTTTGAGTTTCATCGACTTTGACTAAAATCCTTTTTGGCTTAATTGCAGAAAAGCGATGACCTGTTTCTCCTTTCTGTCTGTATCTCTCTTTGGAAATCAAAATGTATTCTCCAGTTGAGTGAAAAGGAATGAGAATGACCATACCTTATACGTACATACCATATATATCTTTTGCTACACTCTTAGAATTCTCATGTTAATAAAACTTGACAAGTTTTGGTTTTGATGAATACCTACTTCAAAAATAAACTTGAAACTTTTGATTTCATTTCATTAACATGAGCTTAGAGAGCATAAAGAACATGTGTAGAGCTTAGATAGAAAGATTGCATAAATTAAGTGAATTTTAGGAATAAAATAATTACAGAGAGAGAGAGAGTGAAAAGCGTCTTGTTCATTTAACATAGAAAATGGCTGCAAATTGCAACCTTTCATTTATTAAATTACATATTATTAAGCACTGCCAAAGATTCAAGAAAAGCGTGGTAATATCCCGGAAAAGCTCTATGGAAATTTTCATTTTATATGAACTATTCAATATTAATTTAGGAGTGTTTATGTAAATGAAAATCTTCGGATTATTAGTCAAGAATCAGATTTTTCAGAGAGCTTATTGTTATTCGTAAAAAAGAATCGAATTATTCGTTAAGATTCAGATTATTCATCGTGATTTGGAGATTTGAATCTTGAAAAAACTTTCAAGTTGTAAGCATATAAAAGAAAATATTTTTGACTGAATCAACCCCATATAGTTTTGACATTGGGACAATTTTTATGTAAACTCTATAAGACACTTTTAATTTATTTTTATATGATATTAGTAAATTGTAAGAACTTTTTTTTTGCAGTGTAGCATCACTTTCTTAATCATTACAAATACCTCCACCAACTCCGGTGTTGTTAAGTAAAATTCCTCGGGTGAATAGCGTATGAGTGTGGTGAGAGAAAAGTCTTCTCAAGGAGAGTCACTGGCTGGATACCAATGAATTCGATAGGTATTTTGTGATGTTCTTTGGTCAAAAATTCGTGAGTAGATTTAACAAAATCAGCTAAATACAGCATAGAGGTGTGGGAGGTGGAAAATACAGAGATGGAATGAGGCATAAATGCGAGGATAAAGTTTTTCTTCTTGGCACCCCCTCCCGTCTTAAGCCCACACAGCACTTTAGGGTTGGGGGGAGGAGGTGAGTGCGAAAAACTTTTTTTTTCCCGCACCATCTCTCTGTAATTACCCCAATTCGCAATTTCTTCCCAACAATAATCTCTCATGGTGCGCAAATTTTAATTTGTGTATCTGAAATTAAAGATCTCACTCTTATGGGGATGAAAAGGGGTGATTTTTCTCTCAGAAAGGTATAGAGGTAAAAAAAATATACATATAAATCCTTTCTGGTGGAGATTTAATAAAAGCACACAATTATCTCAATACACTGGCTGTCAATTTAATTACACTATAAACATTTTTACCCCAAGCAGCACATTCATCCCCTTTCTGGCTTTTTTTTTTATTGGCAACAGCGGGGATTGAAAAAGTCAGAAAGGTGAGATGGTTACGAAGAGTGGCAAAAACTCCATTTGAGGTAACTTTTATTCACACCACCCATGCATGGGATGGGGGTGTCTGCGCGCAAAATAAGGGTGGTTGTGCGGTAGAAAAAGAAGACACAATATTTACTATATCTAACTTCATTTGTCAACTTTTTATGTATACCGTGAGGCGGGGGGAGGTTTATTTTAAAATGCGCCTTGGCACAAAAAGGGGTTGATCTAATTAAGCGAGTCACATCAAGATAAGTAGACGACATTCATTAAGTAGGATCTTTGTTCATTATCTTAATATATAAAACGTACTCAACTACCATTATGTCTATGTGGAGGTTGGTGAATTCATTTGATTCTTTCTCTTCCTCGCTTTACGTGCTTTTTTTCTCATCTTCCTCATTTAACCCAACACACTGTGGTATACTCTTCGTCTGCACCATTGGGAAGTGCTCTACATGAATTTTTTTGCACCACCCCTCAACCCCTATTTGATTTTCCCTGAATGATTCTTTTAGATCAAATTGTGAAGAAAATTATTCTCTTATGATTGTGATTTAAAATGAAATTTAATTTACATTGCGGTCCTCTTGAGAATGATGGCTGTGTAGAATGAAAAAAATGACCCCATTTCACCTTAACAACCCCCCTTCCGCCCCCCACACAAAGTATACACACACACACAGCAAGAGAAAAAAGCTCACCCAATGATGAACTTTGAGAAGAAATATTAGGAAAGTTTTGTACGCTATAGAGATCAACAGGGAAAATCTAGGAAGAAACTCCAAGAGATAAGTGGTCGGTTGAAGAAGCAGGAAATTGTGGGAAAATAAAAAAAGGAGGAATTTGGTAATTAAAAGCTAAAAGAATAGGGGTGGGTAGGAAGATAAATGTATGTTGAAGCATTTAGCGAGAGCTAAGGTGGGGGGGATGTTCCCCTAAAACACTCCAGAGAAGCTCAGGACACACATTATCCAAAGTATTCTGCAGTTAATTCAGAGGTTTTAGGAGTTAATCTACTGCTTTTCAAGTTAAATTGAGTTTTGATACCGGTGAAAATTTTTCCAAGTATTGGCATTGTTGAGGGTGGAAATCTGGGGGTGAAGTATTTCAGTTGATTGCATTTTATTAAGCACAAAATGAATTAATGTGGCAATAATTTCATTAAATATTTGTCTATAAGTAGTAATTTAGGAATTTTCCCGATTAAAATCTAGAAAATAAAGAATATTTTCTAATGTAGGGAAAAATGAGGCAAAAAAATCACTCAAGAGTTGAAGAAAAGCTCAAAACATCATTTTCCAGCAAGATAGCGCAAAGCTCATTTCTATGGGAATTTTTCCACTGTACAATTTCTTCTTTATCGATCACTTATCTCGGTGGAAAACATGATATTTTGAGCTTTTCCTCAATTTTTCAATAGCTTTTTACCCTATACTTTCTCCTACGTTAAAAATATGCTTTGTTTTCTCTAGAATCTGGTTGTTTAGCAAATAAATTAATTACACTAAATGAAGACTTTTAGTGCCATTAATTAAAATTATTGTTTCTTAAAGTAAAAGGAAGGAAATTAATTGCCAAGCAAAAAATTGAGAAAAAGCTCCTCAATTTTCAAAAAACTCTTCATGACAATATTCTCCCCAAAACTTTATAGAAAGTAATCTTTTTTCTTTGCTTAAGAAAACCTAATTTCTTCACACCGAATGGATTTTTCATTTCAAAGGTTTCTGGGGGGAAAATTAATAATTCATCAAACACACAAACTGTTGGCAGAGTGTGGTTTTTGGAAAAATTTTGAAGGCAAAACTGGATGGCAAATTGACCGAATGACCCCAAAATATCCTGATCAGAAGCCTGTCGTAATCATAAAGCGAGTCAATTCATCGTTGAGAGTGTTCAAAGCCACAAGAACTTTGTCACTTGGGTGAGGTCATATTGGGAGTGTGGTCCCGTATGTGGAAGCACAAAGGGCATGCGAGGGGGGCAACGCCTATCCCAAAAGCTCTGTGAGAAACCTCCATCCCCCTCCCCATTTACCATGTATTCCGCCTAAAAGGTGATGGTACACACAAAGTAAAGCGTCGTGAGAGGGTTGTAAAAGAGATCGAGGGTAGCATAAGAACGACGCATTCGCTATGAAAATTTTGTCAAAGGTTGAGGACTCTTGCGGAAGTATTTGGTGTGTGAATTCAACTGTATACGGGAGGAACGTGAAAAGGGGTTTCCACCAGAGAGGTAGGTATGTGTACCATTTATTTAAATGAATATAATTTGTTTTGGTTTCGCTGACGAAAATAAAATACTCCCTTTCACCCACCGATCACTTGCATCCCCCACCCCCAGGTCTTTAACCGAATTCCCGTGCGGTTTGGGGGGCCACATAGGGTGGTATGTTTCCCCCAAAGAGCTTCGAAATACTGGTATACGATAGAGAGACAGCTTGGTTAAGAGGGTTTCCGGCACTTTAGTGATATATCTCATTTAGGTGGGTTCCAATTCGTCCCCACTGAACCTCGTTTCGACTTCCCACCTTTTTGTGTGGCGCTCCTTTTCCTCTTGATCTGAATGTTTTATATCTCCTAAGACATATGTTGCTCGTCGAAAAGACAGGAAGGGGGGTACACTTCACACACCTATATATGTGGGATTATAGATTGAATGTAAACACATCCAACATAGTGAAGATGGAAATTTTGCTCACCCTCATACACTTTTGCTGCTTCAATTAGCAACTACTGTACCAGCATATTTGTCTTCCCATCACAAACTTTGTTTGAAGGTTCCTCCACTTGGAACACAATTCCCTCGATGTAAAGCCATTTAAACTGTATTTGTATCATTACAACGTATATGAGGAAAACCTTTGAAGGCACACCACTTTGATTGGGGGTGCATTAAAGATGGTTTCAAAGTTCTCAGAATCATTGAAAGTTTATTTAATTAAAAATTTCCCACATTTTCATTATTCCTAACTGATATTCTATCTCTCTAAATAATTAAGTAGGTACCTATAACTATTAATATTTGTTTTTTTTTTTCAGATTGACCAACTAATATAAATTTTAGATTCATTTCTCTTAATCTTCTTAATTTAATACTTGCTTCTCTTTAAAAAAAAATAGTACCTATACCAATAGTAGATAAACACAACATTATCCTTCTATAACCAACATTTGCAAAGGCCATCAATGCGAAAATTTCAAAAATCTATTTTTCCTTCGTGGGAAGATACAGGAGATACTGATTCCTTCCCACGTGGAATGAAGATGGTATGCGAATCTCAAGGCTGGTGGAAAATAAATCTCTTCTCATGCTAACTCTCCTCCCCAACTCAAATCCACAAAAATCTAATGCGGCCTTGTTGGAGGAAGGTGGAGGTGGTAGAAAGGATATCTCATGAAACAATGTAAAAGTTATGAAAAGTACCGAAATTCATATTAATTTTGGGACTCGATTTCAAGAAGCAAATTCCCATCCAATTCCATGCGTACACAACCCCACGCTACACGAGAGCGAGTGTATATTTTCTAACACACCATTAAGCCATTTTCCACTTTGTAATTTGTCTATAAAACAATTCATTATGCTCGGGAAAATGGAGAGAAAAAAAGAAATGAGAATGGAGGAGTGCCTTTAGAATTTAGGGGCTGCGTAAAGGGGCCCTATATAATGATGCGACGAGGGCGGAGAAAATTGTGTGTCTCGAACAAATTGGAAAGATGGTGTTATTAAGCAACATTTCACTGAGATTATGTGAAAATTAAATTTTTACGGTTAAATAACAGCCACTTACGATATAGCCTCTACCATCTTGTCTTCTCTCTGTGCCTTCTTGATACTCTTCATGTCACCAATCGTGTTTGGTTTAGGCTTTAGGTGGTAACTTCTTCTAATTTTTTTTTCTTTCACCATCGTCGTTGTCTCTCCCCTGTGCTAAGAGAGGGGTGTGGGACGTGCTTTAACGCGCCAAGGTGAAAATGTTGCCAAAGAACAACAAAGGAAAGTGATGGATGGACACGGTGGATGGGGCAATTGCAAAAAGCTTTACAAGAGGCGAAAGAAGAGGGGAATGGCTCAAAAAAAAAGTGAAATGAGTGAAGAATAGCGCGGTGCGGGAGTAACAGAGCACCATGGAGCACTTCCTGTTTCACCCAAAGCAAATCTGCCAGGAGAAACAAGAACATCGCCATGTACTACCCATGGCGATATTCTTGTGTATTCACATGGAAGCACTTCCTCTCTCGCGTATAATCCAATTTATCAACTTTCCAAACTTCTATTTGCCATAATTTGTCTTGGTCACAAGTTTTCATTTCACACAACCACACACTTGCTGTTTTCTTGCCTCCTCTTCTTGTTCAAAAATATAACCATTGCCCTCTCTATATACACCACTCAATATGGTTCCAGCATCCTGTCTCTGAATAAATGAAGGAACGACTTGGTGTATGCACCAACTTTTCTCAGAATGAAAAATATTCTTACCCCATTCTATAGAAATGTTATACTATACCTACGATTTTTGTTGGATAACTGAACTTTCGACCCCATCACAAATCACTTCTTCCGGGAAGTGCTCTCCTTTCTCCAAAAAACGGCTGCACTCAGAGGAGAGACAATTCTTATTGCTCCTAATTAAATTGCTAATGAACCACGGAAGGATTCTCATTTTGTGGAAAATTTATCAGTTTGAGTGAAATCTCGGAATTTTAAACATTCCATCATATTTTCCTGGAAAATATGCTCGAAGAGTTGCACGGGGTGCACAAATTTAATTTCAAAATGGATTAAAGTTGGGGAAATCTTTCACAGTAAATTTCACAGGATGTAGAGCAAATTTTTACAATCATTAAAAAAGTTTCTTTTACAAAAAGAGAAAGAAAAATTATATAAAAAAAAAACATTTAATTTTTCAGTTTCTAATTTCTAAAAGAATTTTTTGTAAGGTCAGTAACCCCCTCTTAAGTACCTACTATTCTAAGTCTCTTTAGTCTCCATATTTACAAAAATTGCCCCTCAATTAGGACTCCACAGGTTCGTACACACATAAAGTACCCACAACACCCTTTTTAGCAACATAAATCTCACAAAGAGGTCGACGTAACGCCCTCGAATAAGTTATATGTAGGGGAAGATGGGGTAAATTAGTCACTATTGCAAGGGTATATGAAAAATTAAAAATTCTCCCATTTCCTTTCAAAATAGAGAAGAGCGTTGCATGGAGAAGCTGTTGGCTGGAAAATTTCCTACAAAATATGACTGGAAAATCTATCAAAGTGACCAAATTACCCCATCTTACCCTACCTACTCCAAAAAGCTGTAGAAATTCATATAAATTTTCTCTTGGAAGAAAACTTCACTTTCTCAAAAAGAGCAAACGTGGTGTATTAAACGATTTATTAATGAGGAAATTTCATTAATATCCCATTTGAGTTAATGTAACGTGTCGTGCTTTAATAAACGGGGGAATGGGGGAGGCCTAAAATAAAATACTACATGACACGATATCGTTCTATTTTTATCACACAACATCAGCTGATATAATTTAATCAAATCTGCCACAAATATTGCGTGACACGCTGCTGAAAATTTACTAACAATCGATTGTGATTTACTATGCATGTGAGGGGTGCTTGAGGGGGTTGCTTCTTCATGTCCAATGTTGAGAATTGTTTTTTTTTTCTTTTCAAATAAGAATTACCTTCAAATTGACATTTGAGGTTCTAATCAGAATATTTATTATTGTGGAGCTTTTGCTTTGAAACATGGATCTTCCAGAAAAGTCATAAAAATCCCCACATATGGTAAAAATTATGGAGTGATTTTATCTGGTCAGGATATTTAATTGACCTACTGAGAGGGCCTAAGAATTGAAAGGATCTTTCAGATAAAATACTTTGAAGCATTAATTTGTCTCATCTTTCATCCACTCTGACCCTTACTTCGGTGCCCCCATCTAAGACTCTTCTTAAATACTTTTTCTTCTGTGAGGGAGTAGATGGTAGACTTTAAGAAAGAATTATACGTGTTGTTATCTAATCTCCAGCAACCTAGTTTAGTGTGAATTGAACGTGCACATCTTCACTGTTGCTCCACTCTCTGGCCCAGTTTTACAGCACATATGTAGGGGGTGGCTTCGGGGTGGAATACAACAATTGATCGGACTTTTTGGCAACGGAAAAAATTGTCGACAATAAATTCCTTTTATAGTATTATTTGGTACCAAATTCGCACCATGGCACGAAATCGCGCACAACTTGATTTTTATTACTCACAGAACCACCACTCTTGGTATAGCCGGTATGTTAGAAGAGTAGAGAGATAGGAAGAGTTACAACTTCACATGATATCGACTTTTAACCCCCCACAACCTCTGAGTGTGGGTGTTGGAATTTTCCGGCCACATCCTCGGAAAATAATAAAAAATCTACACTTGGTGTCGTTGAAATTGAATTAATCCAACTCCTTTCTGATTGGATACCAATATACTTCCTTCTACGGGGTTGTGGTATCCCCTACAACCCCCCTTTAACCTCCCCAACATGCCAGACAACCAAAAAAGGAAGGTCTTCCTGCCATGGGATATATCCATTCCAATAGTGGCACCACCCCTCAATCAACCACCCCCAGCTCCTTGTCCGACATCCCCCTTTTTGGCATTTGGACAAAGTTGGGGCACTAAAATATATAACCATATAAGAGCCATGTGGATGGTGAATTTAGAGTGTTGTGTGATTAAGTAGGGAAATATATCAGTGGTCGCCTGGATAGGTTTGTTATCGGAAAATAAAGTCGATTTACACGTGATAGTCGTTTATGCCTTCAATAAATGGTGGAGATACATGGGGAAACACCCTCGCACGCATGGAATTGGCGTTTTTCCTTTCGCACAAGATAAATGGAGAGGTCGTGTTGACAAGGTGATGGGATTTTTCTAAAATTGGGATGAAACATATACCCCCAGATCGAAACTTTTACGTTTCGCACCCACGCCATGGTTTTCTCTCTTTTTTTTCCTTACTCTTCTTCCCTCTCTCTCTCCTTAGCCCACACGCCTCAACCCCGTCTACATACTTCCTACCGTAAAGAATTACCATATAAATTTACTACACTTTTCTCTCTAATAAAAATATCGTCTTTCACATAGTATACTATATATAGGGGAAAATGTTTATATTATCCCTTCGTTTTTTTTGGATAATATTAAATGTAATGGATATTGATAGAAATAGAATTTTTGATTTTATACCCATAAAATTCATTGCCATAGTAAAGGGAGTAACTTTGGAGATAAAGTGACCCATTTTGGGGGTTGTTTTTAGAATGGTCCCAAAATAAGACATACAGTATAACCGATTTTTTCAAAACTTATGTCTTTAGAGGAATAAATTTTAAAGAAAACGGATTGTAATGATTAGATGTTTAGGGTCTCTAAAGGGAAGGTCCTTAGAGGTGATTGTTAAATGGCGATACCTATATTTTATGCTACATTATGTACATAAGAAAGCTTTGAAGAACTTTGTGGTTCACAAAAAGGGATCATTATTAAGTAAGAGAAGTTAACCCATTAATTTAAATTATGAATTTTTTATATTTTAATTTTACATTTTCATGGATAGTTTTTAGGCAGATTTTATCCAAAGTTTATATTTTCTATTACATATCTCACATATAAAATGTCCTTACGATTAACCTCTGAGAGGCCAAGATTTTGGAACTTCCTTAGAACTTCCTTTGGTCTTCCTAAGAACACCAAGGTGGGGTCTTTGAACGACCCCAAAACGGAAATCGATTTTTTAGAAAACTATACAACCGAGAGTTGTTGTGTTAGTACCACTTGACTCCATATATATTCCTCTTGCTCCCTGAACCACAAATTTACCACCACAAAACACTTCAAAGGAGATATTAAAGAAAAATATTTTTCAGTAATTAGTTGGTATACCACAATCGTGGCATACCAAGTATTGTAATCGTCGGAAAAACCGACCACCTCAGATCGGGCTCAAACTTGGTATGAGCACGTTTTAGACATCCCACATTACGAAAATGGTGGTGGAAAATTTTTGATCCGGCCGGCCGGCCTGCCGGCCGGTGCGCCAAACTTTGCCTTATAGCTCGAGAACGGTAACAGATAGAGACTTCCGGTTTGAAGTTTTTTATAGAAATGTGGGTGTAAAATTTCATTTTTTCGCATTTTCAAAATCCAAGATGGCCGCCGTCCGCCATTTTGAAATACCGTCAACCACTTCCCTTGCAGCTAGAGATCTGAAATTTTAGTATGTTGTAGAGCTCAGTGAAATGTTTTCATCAATAATTTATACTTGACAATCGGTCAAGCGGTTTAGCAAATATGGCGGCCTAAATCAAAAAGTGTTTTTTCGATATAACTCGAGAACGGCTTGACCGATTTTGACCATCTTGGTATCAAATGAAAGGTATTGAGAAGCCCTACAACTGTCTAGAACATTTCAAGTTTCAAAAACATCCGCAAGAGGCGCTAAAAACAAAAACAAAAATTACCTAACTTTAAGGGGCTATATCTCCTAACATCTGTTATCGTTTTCCTTTAAATTTTGATATGTTGTAGCCTGACTCAATATCTTTCATCAGTCCGAAAATGAAGAAATTCTATGTCGCCGTTTAGAAGATATAGCCATTTGAAAAATTTTTGAATTTGAAAAGTTCTAAGAGTCATATCTCTTGAACGGATTGTCCGATTTTTGCAAAACTCTACAACTTTCTGGAACATCAGAAACCTTTAGAACCATTCCTTGAGGACAAAAAATGCAAAAAACTGTTTTCGTAGAACAAAAATCCGCCATTTTGTGTTCTGGAGGTGACCTTGAAATGTATCGAAATATATGTCAGATTATAGCTTATTTCAATACCTTTCCAGAACTAGTCTCGAAATTTTTGTAGGTCTTGTAGAACTTGAGATATAACCATTTTTGTCTTTCGAATTGATGAATTTCATAAAAAAAAAATCAACTTTGCCTACTAATACTACTTAAAAATTAAATTACAACGCATAGACTGACCCATCCGCGTTGTGGTATACCAACTCTAATAACTGGACGCGTTATGATTGACTTTTTCCTTGAGTTTGCTACGAAAATTAGAGTAGATTAGGTTAGAAATATAGCACTAGGGTAGTTCAACGACCCCGCTTAGCCTCTTAAGGGTTAAATTATGGTTTTAAGATAAAAGAAAGAAATCCATTTTTTTTAGAGAAAATGATTTAAAAAAAAAAAGAAAAACCTACGAGTACGCACAAATGGGTTAAATTTAAAGAAAGTTTTCCATTTTTTAATTATTAATTTTCTGGAATTAAACTCCTAATAATTAAGAGCTAATAATAAACTTTGCAGTTTGTAAGGTAGGTGTCCTAATTTTCCTGATTAATTGCAAATAAAATTTTCCAATCATTATAAAACCGCAGTTTTTAATTATCTAAGCTCCATAGCATGTGTAGTATATAGTTTTCACATCATAAATGTGTGTGTAATAAAGCAAAACATCGTGTGTAAAATATATTTCTCCATTCCTTATGGGAACTATTTACCTATCATATATACAATACATACATATGTATGCAATGTACGTATCCCCCCGTATGGGAAAGTAAATAAAGTAAACTGCAAAGTGAGAATTGAGGATTTAAGAGCACGTGGGAGATTAAAATTCCGTTCTTGCAGGTAATATCAGTGCTCGAGTTTCCAAGGTAAAGTTACAGTGTAATTGATTTTAACTGCCCCGTTGGGTATGTCCGACCCACCTGGGAGTTATTTGCCCCCTTTTGTGATCTATTTACTCACAGCAGCAGAGTGGTATACTCCTCCATCCACGAGAGGGCTTTTCCGTATATCAAATAATCTTTCTGGTGGACCCCAAAGAGGATAAATGTGAAGACAATTCAGGGTACCGAGAAAAGTACTCAGTCAGAGAATTGTTTGTCTCTCCTTGGGGTTGGTCATTGAAATTGAGATGAGGGATCCCAACCACATTGGGGACCAAAATGCAGAACTCATGCATTTGAGAGTGGCTTCTGTATGTGGGGGTTGGAATTTGTTCAAGAGAGAGAAAGAGAAAAATTCAGTGGGGAGCTTTGAGAGAATTGGAAAGTAATAGAAGATTTTTTATACGTATAAAATTTATTTTATTCACTGGTGTATCCAGCGTGACGAATTGAATTTTTTTTTTGGTGGTGGGTATATTGCCCTCGTTTGCTCACAGAAGAAATTTCGCCACGTCAGATGTCGCAATTGTCTCACATGTTGAGGACAAAAGTGCTCAGGGACCTACATATCCCTAGGAGAAATATATAACGCGACGAATAGTATATTCGCGTGGGTGGTGCAGAAGCGGAGTGGAAGTGAATAATTTAAATTCCGCCCCTTAACTATTTTTAAGTGAACATATCGAGCAATTTTCGGAAAGCAATTGAGATGGAAAATAGAAGGGAAGCACGACATGGGCAAATTGCTCTTTTTTGCGCAAAAAAGTATCACTTTTCAATTGGAAATGTTCCGTCAAACAGGGCCGCTCTGTGAAGGGGGTTGAAGTGGAAAAGAGCAAACCGAAAGACGAGACTCTTTTCTTTTCTTTTTTTTTTTGTTCTTCTTTTCACCCCCAGAAGACATAAGTAGAGAATCAATTCGGAGGAAAGCAATAACAATTTCGTAATAATAACGGGTACTTTTGCTATATACGGTACGCTCAAAGGGAAATTCCCTCAGCACGTATACCATCGTGAAGAACATTTCAAACCAAAATGAATGTTCTCCCCGTAGTTGGAGCGAGTATATATATTCCGGAGAAAATGGGGTAATTCGAATTTGAGACCATTATTTTGGAATAAAGAATTCGCGATTAGTTCCCTCCCATCCATATACTTTATTTCAGTCACAATGTACATTCCGCGTATGCAATAATTCCACCACATAATGTTGAGCCTCACCATAATTTCTCTACATAACCCGTCTCTATGTGCGATAGTGCAGATGAACTACGACTCGTCATTTATTATCCTACACCCTTTTCATGTTATATTCTCCACAACCAAGAGAGAGTATTTAGTTGTACAATCGTTTACATAAAAAGCATAAAAAAACGTATAACCGCAATTGTTCAAGGGGATAAATCGTGCAGATAACTTAAAACATCCCCTTAAATTTTTCTCCTTATTCCTTCGATACTTTCTTTTACATTTAAATTCAATGTTTTACATTGAGCGCATTGATAAAAATGTACAAAGACGTTCTGAATAGAATATTTCATTTTATTAGAATTCTTCTCTTTGTTAAAGCGGCGATGTTAGCACTAGTCAGAAATTTTCATAAAGGTTTCAGTTGTTTTCTGAGTTTTCATCACTAACTAATAAAATTGATTCCCAAAGTCTTTTTATTATTTTTCAGAATTAAGAACAAAATATTCTAAGGAACACTTTAAAAGGTGAAAGCTTTAGGGGAAAGAGTTTAGAAGTAATTTCAATAAAAGTTTTGAAAAAAAATTAGAAAGCTCACTGAAAAGTTTAGGAAAAAACCTAAAACAAAGCTTTATGAAAGCTTTGAAAGCTTGAACTTATTTTTAGCTTTTTTCTGAAAGCATTCATCAATTTTATTTTTAAGCTTATTTTCCAAAAGCTTTCATTGTGCTTCTTAAAAATTTTTCTTACCTGGAATTTTTATTAGACATTTTTTCAATATATTATTTCTGGAAGCTTTGGCTAAGCCTCAACATACCTTTTAAGGACAGAAGCTATGTTGAAACTCAATCAAAGCTTCAGGAAATAATATATCGAAAAAAACGTTTAATAAAACCTCCAGGGAAGGAAATTTCAATAGGAGCTTAAAAAAAGCTGTAGGAAAATAGGCCTAAAAATAAATTTAAAGAAAACTTTAGAATAAATAGAAGAAACAATGAAAGTTTACAGGAAAAAAGCTAAAAATAAATTCAATTAAAGCCTAAGGAAAATTCTGAAAAGAATTTTAATGTAAGCTTTAGAAAAAAATATCTTTATAAAAAAAGCTAAATAATAGCTTTAATCTTTGTAGAAACTAAACAGAAGCTCGATGAGAGCTTTAAGGAAGGAAATCGTAAAAGAGATTTTAAGAAAAAAAAGCTAGAAAGCACAATAAAAGTTTTCGGAATGGAAATCTTGTAATACGCTAAATGAAAACTTTAGGAAGGAAAATCTCAAATAAGCCAATTGGAAACTTAGGCTTTTGTAAAAGATAGAAAGAAACATAACTAAAGCTTTATAAACAAATAACAGAAACTCGGAAATATGCTTTGTGAAAGCTTTTTCTAAAAGTTTCATTAAAAGACTAGAAAATAGCGAAATGAAATTAAATTTCTATAAATCCTTGAAAATCCAATGCTGGAAATGAGGTAAATCTTTCCACTCAAAGGACGTTATGCACAATATATGGATAAGTCTTCTAAAATTAGCTCACTTCTAGTTATTAAATCATTGAAGCACATCGTTAGGAAGCCATGGAAAATGAAATCAAATTTCTGGGAATTTGCTGAGAAAAATATGATTTTCCCGGTAGAAGATGAAACTTTTTCTCACCACGGCGATTTTACAAAATAATCAACTGAGCGAGAAAATCAGAATTTTCTCAAAATTTTCCTGGAAAATTGACCATGATTTCATTGATTACCAAGAAGTACTCTAATTTGTGTTTACCTCACTTTTGAGCTGTTTAACATTCAGCTTGACAATGTGTGGGGGATCATACAACAATAAGGTCACAAATTTCCTGTTGAATCTGTGAGTGCATTTTTTTATGTACTACATGTACATTGAAAATGCAATAATAAAAATCCCTCCCACCCCAGTTTTTTTTACAACTCGCTTGCATTTCCACAAATTTCCCAGGGTTTAACATTGATCCTTGTGCGACATACGTTCATATAGTCGTCTGGATGTGCAGCAGTCCTGGAGTTGCGCTAATTAAATGAATCATGGTAAATCTGATTAAACGCCATGTTGCTACACACTTTAGTTTTCTATCCACGTATTTATGTGGGTCACATGCTCGTAGTCTATCTGCATACTGGATTTGTGTTCTCCGGGAGTTGGGTCAATTGATTTTAAATTAGGCATAAATTTGAAATTGCCCAAATTATAGCGTATTTTTCAATGCACACCCGACATCGATACGCACATCATATATAGTGTAGTCACCCCTCACTGAAAATTACCATGATTATTTCCAGATAACCAGCTTTATTTATTTTTTGTCGCTATGAATATTTTGCAGAATTTTCAATTGATTTATGTTTGCCAACATACCCCCCTATGGGGGTGGGTAGGGTGGATGTCCCCCTTGCACATTTAAGTGAAACAAACCACAACTAATTGGGGTTGTTATATAGTGGCGAGTGAACTCCATGTATGTGATATTTTTCCAAATTGCTAGGAAAAATAACACAACACTGTTTAATTAACAAGAAAATACCAATATACGGAATTTTCTTCAATGCACCCAATTTTCTGTGTGGTATTTTTGGAAAATGCATACAATGCTGGTTTTCCGAACAAATCCCCCAACATAGAAAGACAGACAGCATTTCCCACACCCATACATGTATTGTTTGGGAAAAAGCAGAAGAAGAAAATTGTTTTTTTTTTTTTTGGAAAAACATACGGGACAATGAAAAAAATTTCTCATTGTTCTATGCAGACTTTTGCACTTTTCCACTTAAGTAAGCACAATATATATACGTTAATACTTCTTAATAAGACCCAAAGTAGGTATATTGTGTATAGGAGAGAATGCCAAGTATTTGAATTTGAAACTTTCCCAATATTGATGCTGTTTGATGCACCAATTCCCATTCGTTTGAGTTTCAATCATGAAAAGCTTTTATCCTAAATTACTGGCACACTCACCTATTTCAATTTCCAACGCATGGTGCTCTTTCAATTGAAAGCCATGAAAGCGGAAATATATCTACTCTCGCACTCTCAGTAAAAGGTCAGAAATCAAAGTGCTTTCGCGTTAAAAGCATGAAAAAAAGCTCCCCGGGAAAAATGATCAGCTACTTCCTAGAAGGTACCTTTAGGAGGTGTATTGTTTTACTATACTTTGACCTACAGAGCGTATTGTGGTTGGAAAACATAAAGTAGTTGGTATATAGGGTAGTGCTATATACACAAAATTTCGCTTATTATAAAATACATAAGCTGCATGAAATTAAACAATTTGAAATGTTAATTAAAATTAGTATCCATTTCTCTGATGTGGTTTCACTCTCTGGACTGTGATGTTTGTCTGATGGTCATTTTAAAGTTTCTCCCCCTATAATTACATAGTTAGACATGGTGGCTTTCACCCCAAAATGATTATATTCCATGACCATTGCATATAATGTTTAAATAGTCATGAGTGTGGCGTGTATGCAACATTTTGCAACTCACTAAAAAGTCTGCAAAAGTCTCATCGTCCATCCCCTCTTGTAAAATGTAATGTAATGTTTGTTTATATAAAAAAGAAAACATTAACAGCTCCTTCCATCACACTTCTTCACACTCTAAGCAATTTAAATATAAATTTTCTAGTCAAATAAACAAATTACAAAGTCATTGTAAAATCGTCTTCTTATGTTGCAAAGCATTTTTGAGTCTAGCTCCCACAATTTTTGAGATATCGACTATAAATTGGGAGCAAATGAAATTTTTTTTAGTTTTTCTACATTTTGCTTTTTTCCCGCATTGGAATATCTTAATCTAATGAAAAGATATAAACCATCAAACATGCTTTAACTTTTGACCCTCCTTGTATTAGAAATAAATTAGTTAAAATAATTTGAGAGACAAGAAAAACTAATGCACGTTGAAGAAGCTTTTGCTCTCAATTACTCAAACTCATGCTGTTTGATGATTTTTATTCCGTCTTATTGAATATTTCAATTTACAACCCCTCCCCCACCCATCCCATACTCTGAACTCTCACAATGAATAGAAGACGTAGAAATTTAATTTAAAAATTTGTGTAGCAGGTAGCAGACAATCTCACAAAAGAGGCCATAGTATGTAATTAATTTTGAAAGAATGAAAAAAGAAGAAATTCCGTGAAAATTAGAGCATAAAACGCCTATGAACTCGCAACATCAAACACCCAAGCAAGATGGAAAATAAAGGGAGACAATAAACTTATTACATTTTCGCCTCTATTTGCCGAAGAATTGTCATTTTTGTATGCCCCCACCCTGTTTTTGGTAAAGAGCTAGGGCACCAAAAAAGCTCTCAAACTTGGGTGATGGGAGATGTGCACAAAAAGCAGAGCAATTATTAAACTAAATATAGCAGAATACCTAATACTTTGCCATCGATATCAAAGTGCAAAAGTACGAGAATAATCTCACAGAATGTTTCTTTTTTTTTATTTCACAAAGATGGTACTTTCTCGGTTTTTTTTTATCTAATTTCACGCCACGCAAAACAATCTTTTAAGCATAAAAAATCCCATCATACCCCATAAGTCGAATGTCAAATGCTCTTTGAGGATTTAATGCGTCTTTCCTCGATGGGAAAATATTTTCTTTTATGCAATAAAGGAAAAAGTTTGCTTAGGAATTTTTACTGTGTAAAAAAATACTTTTACAGTGTTTAGAATATTTCTATATATGTATATAAGTAAATTATTTACATATGTACATCTTAAATGTCATGAGAAGATGTTTTCTATGAAGTCAAATATATGGATATCATGCTGATGCATTTATACTTAACATTCATGTGAATAGAATTTTAAAAAAAAACCTATATTAATGGGGAAACACTATGTAAAATTATCTACAATTTTTTTTTCTAATTAATAAAGAAATTCCCATAAATTATACATGACGAGAAAAGAATTAATATTAATAACAATAGTTATAGTTCTGGGAATTGATATATCAATTTATTTGAAAATCCTGGAAAATCGTATTGCAATTTGGTTAAGCTCGTTAAGCTAAAAATTCGATATCTACCTAATACAAAAAAATTAATATAGATATCATAAATTCAACTCTATCCAAATGATTAAATATTTTTAAAATAATTATTCTGCGCTAATAAATTATTCTAATATTTCAAACATTGAATTAAGCTCTGTGAAATTTAAAATTCATTTTTATATATCAATTTTTTTTGAAAATTTTATACATACTTCTATTGAAGCAAAATACCCCGATTAATGAATTCACACACAATCTCCTATATTTAGTAATACGTTCACTTCTAGCTATATATGTATGTAGGTATATTTTCGTTTCGGCGTGAAAGTATGCCACACCGTAGGAGCCATCCATATATGGGAAACACAGCGAAAGAGGAAATGCTATTTTGTCGTGTGCAGCAGAATGAAAGTCAAATAGAGCTTTCGTGCTTTCGTGGCTGGGCTATGGTGGTGGTACAAAATCCGGAATTGATAAGTGCTCACTGAAAAAGCTCATCTTGGTCCCATAGCAAAACAAACGCAGCGCACAGTGGGTGTGCTCTGGGGTTCGTTCTCTTTTTTGGTGGAAAAAGGGGTTCCGCGAGTGATACTACTAATCGCCTCAGCGGGAAAATGCAAATAAACGTCGCGGGGTGTCGAAAATTCACACACACACACACACCCCTGAATGGAGAAAAAAATCCCAATATGGGCGTGAGAGGTTATAAGTTCAGCACATGGTGCTCAATATAGGGCAAATATGGGATATAGAGGGTGTGAGAGATTTTTTTTCTGGCACACCCGCAAGTCGTAGTCGGGAATGTTTCAATGCATAGTTATTAGTTTGTTGGCAATCCCTAAAATACGACTTCAATTTAGTTATGTAAATTCAAGTCTGGCCAATGTTCTCTTAATTTGGTGCAGTAATGCTATGTGAGATATATGTAGTACAGAGAGATAGAGAGAGGGTGGGGGTTGGGGTACTCTACCCGTCCGCACATTTCGCAGTGCGCTATATATGGGGCTCAGCATGGAAGGGTTATATTCCCTTTTGGTGGTGCCATGGCGTGAGGGTGCACATATGTGGGCCGGTTGGGCTGTACCATGGAGAAGAGTTAGAGACAAAGGATGGCGTGTTTAATAGAACACATACGGAACTCGTCGTAAATGGAGATTCATGGTTTAATGGATGGGTTTCGTACACATATACTCTCCTCACCAAGTGAGTTTGTTTGGATCTCTCTCTCTCTCTCACCCTGCCCATATGTATACTCTATGTATGTTGGAGGCATTATAAGAGGCTATGGGGGATTGATATCAATTAAACTGTATCGGACTTTATTGCTGGTGGGGCTTTGTGGTGCTATCGAATCAGTCCTAAATCAATAAAATAAACTGACTAAACCCGCCCATACCCCACGGCCACTTCACATTATATATCTCAGAGATACATTTTACTATATTATGTAATAAAATTGTGCCAATTCACTTCTAAAAGGCCCATATTTTCACCCCCAACCCCCCTCTATGCCATCTGCGCCCTTTAATGAAGACATCAAAACTATATATTTGTACGTACATAATACCTCTACACCGTTGTGCTGGTATCCACCACCACTCACCCCACACCAATTCATGTCAGATATGTTTTTGATGCTTCAGTGAATATAAGTCTGTCTCCTCATATACATACATACATATATGTAGGATGTGGTATAAGTATGAAAAGGATCTGTCCTCTATATGCGGGGAATCCTACACACCTGCCACGTGCTCCTCGTGCTCAAGTCTTTTCCATGATATTTAGAGAATTTATAACGGCATGAAACTGCATAGGAGCATACACGATAGGAGGGGGTGTGTCAGAGGGCATCCATGGGAAGAAGATAGATGAAAATGTCTCTCTTTTTATCCCAATTCCGAATAACCACAGCCATTCAACCACGAAGACTTGCGACACACATAACAACATCCTCAACATATATACACAAATAAAGCATAAGAAGAGATACGAAGAAAGTTCATGCGCAGCTTTCTTTGTGATATATCTCTCTCTGTGGCAATTTTGCCCATTCACCGACAGACACCCAACGTACACACAAAAAAAAAGATCCATGAGAATGGTCATACAGGAGCTGAGGAAGCAAAAGTGAGAAGGACCGGTACGAGAAAAAAGAGCCTCCGTGGTACATCATCCTCAAAATTTCTGTTTATTTTTTTTTCTCCCTATTTACTCTTCAACTAATCTTCATGGGATTTGCCACCCAAGCAATATTTCTCATTGCCTTTTGGTTGTATATATATTGTAAAATCTACGAGATTAACTGCCCTGATCTCTTGTGGATTTGGGCCTTTTTTTTTCTTACCCAGTATTTGACCCCCCAAAAACTACCCGAATGATTCTTCTTTCAGTAAAGGAATAAAAAAAATACTCCCACACCCACCTCCACCAAGAACAATTCACATTCTTTCACTCGAGGGGGAAGGCATGGGGCGTATATTTTGTGCTAAATAAGCAAGGAGAATTTGGGATTCCGGACCGCAGAAATTATTATTCAGTAGCCAAAATAATCTTCAAATATCTTGCATTTTTCTCCTTGCAAAGGAATTTTCACATTTGCACCAATGACATTTTCATGTAAATCACAAAATATCCAATGCAATGAATTTTTTTCTTCTCATTTACCAACCCCCAGTCTCCCTTTTTTTTTTGCCAATAATCCGAATACTTTTTTGTATTTTTTTTTTCATTGAATAATTCAAATATTTTATCAGTCAAACTCATAGCTTTTTGTATCAAAATGAACCCTCATTCTATTAATGCTTTTAAATTGAGCACAGAAAGGCTAATTATATATTTTCCCGAATATTTTATTAAATGCTACAATCGATTAAAAAAAGAACAAACCCTCCCACAAACGATCTAAATAAAAACAGAAAATCAAAATTCAACCCTTTGAATGACACACTCCTGGTAAAAAAAGAAACATCTTCCATCCCATAATACTTTGCCATGAATTCGTGGAAAAGAACCCTTTTTTGGGAAAATTTTCCAATGAGAGCATCCTTGGAAAAAAGGGAGACAGAACACCCCTTGAAATTTCAATTGGATTTCTCGCCGCAAGCAAAAGAAAATTAATAAGAACAAATCCGACAAAATATATCATAACAAGGGGTTGTGAAAACGTTTGAAATTAAGCGCTAAAATCTGGGCTTAAAATCCAATTAAGGCTCAAGTGGGAGGGAAAATAGCATAAAAATATTTCATTTTCAGCATAAGCAGCAAAAGCGGAGAAAAAAGGATTCAATTTTCGCTTGGTCCGCGTGGGAGGGTAGATTCGCGCGTCCTGAGCTTTATATAGGAGGGCTACACACCTCTGTCGATATGTATGTATGAGCTTTTTTTTTCTCTCCGCTCTCTGCCACATCGCATTACATAACACTTATGGGATGAATATTAAAAATCAATATGACAATATTTTATGCTATATATGGTGCTCCTGCAGCATTCAGGGTGGGGGTGTACCTTAATGCGAAAGCCTCCAATGCTATTCGTCATGTATACATTTAATACCAACAGTGGGGTCGAATGAAAAGTCTGACGGTTGTGGGGGAGGTTGGGTCGTGCAAATTTGATGCATGCCATAAATGATTTGGCAGGAAGATGGAAGACAACTGAGGAAGGTACACAGGGGTGGGCTCCATCCGTGTCAGTATTAGCCTCACACTCCACCCCAATGTAGAGGAGTTGAGGCATTTTCCTCCAAACACTGCTTTCTCAACATATATAGAACACTTGAAGTGTGGGTGGGTATATTTGAGCTGGTTGTGCCTTCGGTGGTTTTGGGGTGGAAGAAATGCATTTTGTGTACGTGATTCTCACATAAATTGACGTCTCAAAGTTTGTGCACCCTCTTCAGCTATGCTTTGTCGCGTTTCATCATTGCAAACACTGCATCCACCCCCACATTGGCCCACATCCCACGGCCATTGCGCTGCAGTTGCATTCAGAGAAGCCAATCCACTATGTCATTCCATCCATGTCAAAAGTCAACCATAGTACGGGGTCCGCTACACGGTGGAATGTGCAAAATGTGAGAAAACAGAAGGCAATTTCTAAAGATCCCCCCTCATGACAAAACTCCTCACACTGTTAGTCCCGAACCAGACATTGCCACAGAACACTCCATACGAAATCCACGAAATGTTCCATCGCTATGAAACTCTAAAGCAATATAACGAATAAAGTTATATTGAGGGGAAATTCCTCGACAGATATGAACTGCTTTTCGAGCTTAGAAGAAAATAAATATATAAGGAAAAAAAAACTAAAGAAAGCCAATTTAATTTTCAAACTAAACTTTTAGCATTAAGATATTGAAAGTTTCACGACAAATGAGCTACTTAGAACTAAGAGAAAAGAATTTTCTTAGAGCTTTTTGGGGTTTCTGTTATACTTTTTCATGCTAAAAGCGTTTTTAAGAATTTTTATTGATCAATCGATTTGTAGAGGAAAACTTAAGCTGGAAGTTTTTTTTTTTCAAAATAAATTTAAAAATTGAATTATTTCATCAGAAAAAAAACTTTCAGAACGACTATTAGAAATTTCGAAGGAGTTGTTAACCCTTTGTAAGCTAAGTGTTAATGGGGTAACTGACTGTCAATTCAAACTATCAAATAAGGTTTTTATTTGACTATTCAGAGATTCTCTGACGATTTCTTATTGATTTCTGATCCTCTAAGAGACTAAATATCTTCTATAATTGTTCTTCAAATCAATACTTTTTTCCATACAACCTGAATATTTCTTTTTTATTTTTGAAAAATAAAAGCAATTTTCTTTACGAATTTTTATATTTTCGCATCTAATATTCTTGTTTTAATTCTTTTGGCATTGAATTTTATCAATTAAACGTAAATTGTGGTTGCATTTATATCAGAAAATCGGAAAATTCAAGAATATTTGAAAAAAAGGAAGGGATTTGACCGTTACGCCAATTTTTGAATTTCTTTTTTTTGCATTCTTATTAAAAACTCTTTCGTCCTAAAATTTCTTTACAACCTTCTCAAAGAATCATGGAATTTATGTATTTCCAAAAAATTGACTGCATTGTAACACAAAATATAGCTTTAGGGCCTTTAACCAAACCCCTCATGACATACAGAGGGTTAAAAGATTAAAATATCAAAATTTCTTACTAAAAGAAAGAAACTATATAAAATCTTCTTTACATTAAAATTTATATAAAATCTACTCTCTCGTAGACTTTCATGCAATAGGAGGATTTACCAAAGACTTCAGATCCTGGTACAGACATTCAAACAAGATTATTGAATAATTCATTTAGCTTTATTTAATAAATAATTGCCAAGTAAAAGGTGTTCTGAATACATAACACGGTGCAAGCCATAGTTTGCATAACTTTTAATTTATCTGAAGCACGTTTGCTAACTAAACTAAAAAAGGAATGTGGGAGTGGGTGGTGTGTTATCAAACTGATGTCATTTTGTATGAAATATCACATACATGAGAGAGAATTTCCTCCCACCTTGAAAACGAAAAAAATAGCAAAAATCGACAATATTTTCCTCATAAATTGTTATGCCAATATGTGGAGGGAAAAAAGGGATTTTCTGTACCTTTTTTGGTTGATTTAATTTCATTGCAGTACCACCGCGAGATAATTTCACGGTGCTAAATCTCATGGGGAGATGCCGTGGTATATTATACGGAATCGTACTGTATGAGAGAGGGTGGGAAAAGATGCCCTTATCTCGGTGTTTGCAAAATATTTTTGTGCTCCTTTCTACCCTTCTCATAATAAATAAATCGCAATTGATCGATAGGCTTTCCAGCGATGTGACTTGCTCGGGGATTAAGTAAATCCGCAACCAGCAAATTGGCTTCGCTTTTCAGTCACGAGGAATGATTTATACCATAACGAAGAGTAAATACCTCAGCACTTACTACCCTTCCCGAAAGTATGTATATCAAAGGGATGGGGGTGGTGTAGAGGTATTTTGGAACCGGAGGGGGGGAGGGAGTTGTGAAAAATGCTTTGGAAAATGTCATGAGGTTGTTAAATTTTTGCTCTTCCACGAAAAGCGCCTTAACTAAATTTATCTAATTCCAATTTATATTTAAAATAAACCTACCTCCCAAAAATATCCTATATTATCAATTTATTTTATCCACATGATTGTGATCACAAAATTTCATCCTATTTAGCCGCTTTTTCGCATAAAATATCGCAGAAATTTCCCAAAATAAACGAAGGATGTTTGTTATAAAATCAAAACCAATTTCACTGAAATAGTTCCAAACAGGTAGATGCTGATTTCATTTAATAGTGTGATTGTATGAAATTTTTTTTGATTAAAACAGCTTAATAAAAAATTGCGGAGAGCAATTTTCAAGCCAATTTTGCTGATGGAAAAGTAACAAAAACGAAAATACCATTGGTGGGATCTCATTATGGGTATTAAACCACATTACAGTATGATCTCAAATTTCAAACGTATATACTTCAAAATGGTTAGCTATTCGCCAATGTCGATGGTGCGCAATCTGATTCCAAATCAGCCGCACATTGATGGAAATTATCCAGCACTTGGTGCTGGGTGGGAAAATGAAATTTGGTAAAGTCTGAAATTGGGTAATTTTATTTCAATTTTCTCAACTTTTTTCCACACCTTTGCTCATCTCCTTGGGTTTATGGAGGGTGGAGGAGAGCCCCATCAGAGTAGTAGTGAATGAGTACCTTTGTGCGAGTCACCCAAAAGTGGCAGTGGCAGAGCTAAACGTTTGGGGAATAAAAATACGAGGAAAAGAAGTGCAATAAATTGTAAGAAGTGGTCTCCATTAGATATATAAATTTCTTTGGCGTGAAAACTTTGCTGTATGCGCCAAATAACGCCAAAGAGTGTAAGATAAGAGGTTCTTGCAGCTATGTATGTGTTACGGTGAAAAGCTCCTACCCCCCCCCCCCTCTCTCATCTTATGCCGTATAAGCTTGACGATGGAAATGTTGTATGGTAGCTGTGAGAGGATCCCCCACACCCCACATTGGGCTTTTATACGATCCTCAAGAGCGCCAGAAGAGACGAATTTAATGGTTTTCATTAGAATCTAAATTGAATTGTGAACTATATTGAATGAGCGGAAGTGGATGGAGGAAGTGAAGGAGAAAAAAAGCTATGTGTGAAAGCTTAAGGAGCTTTTGTCCTCATTTCTCCTCCACCCGACCTACCCTTAGCACAAGAAACTTCTTCTTTCTCTCTCTCTTGTTAGAATATTGCAAGCACCTTCCTACGCTGAGTCTCTTTCAGGGCCCTCTTCAAGCCCTACGCCCTCAGTCCTCCCTGCCACATCCCGTTTATCCCTAAAGCTCCCACACATATAGTAAACCCTCAGAAAACTTTTGTGGCAATCAACACAAATGTTGCTATGCTGGAGGAAAAAATACCATTTCATTTCCTCTTCGCCCAAACATCCTATCGAACATGAGAGCTTTCCACAAACAGACGGCCCCCGCATTTGGAGTTTTTGGCCCATATTAATGCCCCGAGTTTGTGTAGTTGCATGAAAAATGATTCGCGATGTTCAGCACCACAGTATTAAACACGTCTTTCTCGTCAGTCATGCCCTCATCACACAGCGTATTGCCAAAAAGTACCTCATACAGCACATTTCTACTACACAAAGAGAGTCCATTCACCATTTGCCCATATTCACAAGAAAATATGCATGAGAGAATTTTTTTTTTCAAATAACTTCAAAAGTTAACGACTTTTACGTACATTTCGTGTGTTCCACTTTTCACGAATCCTACACCATTTTCACGAAATCTCAAAGTTTGTTTCGATAGGCACCTAAAAATCTAAAGGGAGAAACAAATAATATCCCTAAATGAGAGAAAATAGTATTTGAAGCAATGTAAAATAAAATGGGGATGAATGAATGAAAGAAAGGTTGATGAGGAAAAAATGTTTTCCTGAAATAAGGGTGAAATAACTACCATTTCATTAACCCCTTAGCGCCAATTGGATCATACTTGAAGCGTGAATTTATCTAAATGACTTTTATCTAGCTTTATATCTTAAAGAAAATCCTTAAAAAATTATTAAAGGAAGTTCCACCGTATAGAATTAAATTTTATTAAAAACTAACAACCCCCAGAAGTCTCATTATTATAATTTACAAGTACAATTTATCCTGTTTCAGAGTGAATTTCATTTCAAAATAAGCAATTTGTACACACACCCACAGATTACATAAAAGGCAAAAGAAAAACTCATACGAGAGTTCAATGTGCAAAACTTTTACTCACATTACAAACGCGCCCATGTACAGCATGCGTTATCCATCCAAAAAATTTGATTAACGTTCTTCATCCACAAAACTTTCCACGCGTGGCTCCTTCTTTCCACGATGGAAAAAGTTTAAACCTTTCTGTAAATGATGTGCAATATATCATGGTAAAATTGTTTTATTGTCATTAATTTCCTCTCACGCAGTTTGACGATGAGAAGACGTTTTTTTTTCTTCTCTTCTCATACATACAACGGACGGTGGGGCGGGAGGGGATCTGAAAAGCCACTTGTGTTTGCCATTTTGGGTTTGAATTTATTGTTACCATCCATTTTATGGGGTGGCGCGGGAGGGCTCAAATGAAATCTTGAGAGAAACTTGAGTTTAGAAATGACTTTGGGGCAACATTTTCCAAAAAGTTTCTCCTCGAAAAAAAAATGTTAATTGCTTTGGATTTTGATGTACGACGAAGTTCGGGGTGGCCGAGGGATGGGAGCGGTTGTTTTAGCAATATCAGCCAATGTGACAATAAATATTTTCCTTGGAAACCAAATTATTTCACATTTTATTGCCAATTATTGCAATAAAGCCGATATATTGAGATATTTTTGGAAGGGTGAATAGCACTGTAAAAATTCGGAGACAAAGAATTTTTCATTTGAGTTGCTTTGCCATGCTATATGTCTGACTTTTCTTCGTGCTTAAGAGAAAATGCATTGTGTTAAAACAATACCAATTTGGCGTCGTCTGAGACGGTCTGAGATACATTTGAATGTTATAGAGTGAAGAATAATATGTTAAATCATGATAAAAACAAACCCTCAATATTTCCATTTGTTCTAGTTCACGAGGACAGTATGGCATGATTTAGATGTCTATTGATATATTTAATTATTGAATTTTCTTATTAAATAAAAACTTAAAAAAAAACTTTTTTTTTACTAAACTAGAATTATTTTAAATATTTTTTTTCAACTTGGCGGTTCGTTTCGTCTATTAGTCATAAAACAGTTAAAACAATCCGAGAAGTTTCTGTTTTATGTAAAGGTTTTTAGTTTATAGCTTTTTTAAAAGCGAGCTTTCTAATTTTCTTAAAATTGTCCTATTTTTGGAATTTTAAATTTCTTCAATTTCTTAAAATCCGATTATCCTTTATCAGTTAATCAGTTATGTCCCTAATACCACCTTAGATTATTCCAAGTGGTTAAAGATAATTAATAGTATAAAATTTATCTTCTTTTCGATAGATGAACAAAAAATATTAATTTAAAAAAAATATTATTCGCGTCCACGTAAAACACAGAAACAGTGAAACATCCGCTGCTTTTGTCGCAATATTTATTCTATAGATGCTCTCAGAAGACATTTCTCAGTCAAAACGTCTTCTTTGGTCTAATTAACGTAAAATAACGCATTTTTAATTTGAAAAAACAATTAAATTAAATGACCCAATGGACGCAAAGGGGTTGGACAAAAAGAAAATATTTTTTCAACAAATCTTTCGAGCACCTTGATTAACATTTGGTGTATGTAATCGCATAAATTTAATGATGGATTACGACAACTGTATTCCACCTCTCCTGAGGAGTATATTACCATAAATATAAATGTGGAAATTGTTGCTACATAATTATGATTGATTTCTCAAAAAAAGAAAAGAAAGAAACAAAAGGAATTTTGTTGTGGGTAAGAAAAAAAAATTGGAGAGCATTTCCACAAAATATTTCGAGACATTGGTGGGTGAGTTTGTGTGCAGAAAAGCCTCCGCCATCAAAGGGTGAAAATTGTAGGAATTGCCATTGCCACAGAAACGAGCGCGCATGGTATTATTAAATGTTTATCAATTTACTTTTGAATACCTTTCTTGCACGGAAAGTGCACTAATGCATTAAGTTTTACGCCGATGAAATCAACCATAAGAGAACAAACTTCAACTGTGGAATTTCCGTTTTGGAATAGTACAGAAAATACCTTCTTTGGGTGTTTTGTAAAGAAAGAAAATTCACACACAGGTACTACCACGATATAAATTAATTCACAAAATATTATTCATGAGTTGCTTTTTGTACATAGGTAAATGGCGTGGGGGGATGGGGTGGATAGAGGGGAAGTGGCTCAGTAAAAAAAAAACGACGGAAGAGGAAGTAGCGAGAGTTGTGTAAAGTGAATCTCTGTAGATACATTTTTTTTCGCGTGAAGATGAACGCTCATAATTTGCTGATATATAAAACTATGGTATAAATTAGGGAGAAGTACCACCCCGCTCATTTTTCATTTCCACGAATAAAATCCTTGAGCCACTTGTTTGTTTAACTCAGCACAAGTGAAAGTTTTCCTTTATGCACCACACCTTTTTTTGAGGATGCTCTTTTCCGGTTGTTCTCATAGCCACCGCACATACTACAAACCAAGTAGCACCCCCTATCCCTCCCCCAGCTCCTCTTCTTCACACAACTACTTCGCCTCAATTTTCCCCCACACCCCCCAGAGGCATCTCATCCCTTTCACAGAGCCGTGGCTTTTCTTCTTGGTCGACTTCTGGGTGGCAATATGTGGCGCGCGGGTTGGACAAGGGAAACATGAAAAAAGTATAAAGGTAAAAACTTAAAAAATGTGTGATTTATTGTAAAAAGGTGGTTGCTTTTGGGAAAGTTGTTACACTAAGTTGGTCTACCGTCCCTGGCAGTTTTAGTGTGTGCACGTGAAGGGTGAAAAATTGGGGAAAAATCATGAGGATGTAGGGAGAATTCGCTGTGTGCTCAATTTGCTGCATAAAAGCCACAAAAATGAGCAGAAAATTTACCAAAAAATATCATATTGAAAGCTCTAATTATTCTCTATGTCTTACGGAAAAATTAATCTAATAGAAATTCCTTTAAAAAGTCCTTAAAAGAATTTACTAAATATATTTTTTTTACATAGAAATACAAACAGATTGATTTCATTGCAACTCTCCCCCTCTTAAAAATAGACTGTATGTAAAATAAAGTGTTAGAAATGGTTTTGTATATCTCTCCTCAACTTTTACCACTCTGTGAAAAATATATAGTTGTTGGAGACCTATAAATGGTTGGATATGTAAAATAATTTACGACTCTCTGGCAGGATAATCACGCAGATAAAATATTGCTCTTATTTATTTTCTCGCTTTTCGTCCCACAACGTATTGGTGGTGGTCGTGATAGAGGAAAGCCAAAACACCAAACCCCCTTATTCTTGCATTTGAGGAAGTTCATCCAAGCAAAACTCACCCACCCCCATAAGCGCAACAACACTCCTATCCAATCAACTCCAATCTCAATTCATATCATTCTATTTCGCGCCAAACGACCACCAAAACCATCGAGAATAGTTCTTTTGAGTTCTCCCCTTTTTCTCCCAATTTTTTCATACACCCCATACACAGTGATGATCGAAAAAATAGAGTCAAGATCAATTCTTGTCTATATTTTATTTTCAATTGAATTTGATTCATCAATGTTGGGAAACAATCAATTTTAATTTTCCTACAATAATTTCAATTGTGAGATTTATCCAGGGATTTTCCATCCCCAACAGAGATGATTTTTCATCGAATGCATTTTTGTTTGAATTAATCATGCAAATCTCTATTAAAAACATGATCAAATTGACAATTTTTTTTTAATTTCGAAGATAAAATATTTGTGTTTATTTGAAAAGTAAATTCATGACCAATAATCTCAAAAAATGCATATTATTTGTTTATTTTAGTTGGGTTTACGCTACTATTTTTTTGTTCAAGATTGTTAGGGGAGCTAGGCAGCATGTATTAAAGATTGCTGAATGGTTAAATAGAATCGATACTCGTCGGTATGGAGCTCACGCAACCCATTCGTTCAACTTGTACAACATTTCTGAGGGGTGGCGACTAGAGGGGTGTATGTGATTTTAGCTATTCGCCACCTCTCGTGGCTGCCACACAATCAGGGTGACCAAATTCTCCAGATTTCATCCTTGATTTAGCACAATTGTGAACCACACAGCACACATCATGGCACAGCGCCACAGTGTCCCCACAACTTTTCGCAGTCATGCTCAAAAATCTAATTTTTGCCACACACTGCACCGTCACAAATTGCCATCAAACCACCCCCTTCCCCCTTCCCCGTATACCCTACCCTGCTCTCCCACAAAGGGGTTAGGGGTGCATGCAAGGGGGACCATATCAAGGGAATTACTCCTGACGAACACAAATATTCACTTGAGTGGAAATTATCACGAGTACTGCATGCAATATACTTTCCCGGGGAATTATTCTGAAGAAACACCCCGCGCCCCCCGCAGTGTTCATGTGAAGTAGTTTAGAAGAAATTTCGCATTACCATTTGAGGTACACTAAATCACACGAGTTGGCGAAGTGAAGCTCGCGGGATTCTCTTCCGCCAGAATTTAGCGAAATGTGGGTAGGAGGAGGGGGGTATCTCTTAGTTTGAGGAAATTTTAGATATATACATTTATATGGTATTAGGGTGAAATGTCGGGGGATTGTTTCGCAGGAAAAGCGGTTCTTTGAGTTTTGCATGTGAAAGTTTGATGTGAAAAGGGGTTAAAAGTAACCCTTGAGAACCTTGATTCTCTCTCTCTCTCTGTGTACAACTCTTCGCCCCCGTATAGAACTTTATGAAATTTCCAAACAGAGAGGTAAAGAGTCCAAAATGAAAAGAACTTTCGCAGCACTTGAGAATTATTATATGAACAATTCTATAAGCTCATACTTTACATACTCAACATACTCGCATAGAATAAACTTGAACTTTGAACCCACAGCTTCTATTTTCATTTTTTTTTTTTTGGAAATTTGAACACAACAAGAGCTGATATTAGTATTTTCATTGGTTTTTGAGTATTTGAGCTTTTTGGAGCTTTATGAGCAAATTAGCTTCAAAGTTTACTATAAATTCTATTATCTAACGATCAACGTTTATTAACAAAGAAAATTTTTAAATTTAATTTACTAAAATTTAGAATTAGATTCGGAGATAATTCAAAAATTCTTTTTCCTTAATTATTCCAAGTTCCATGAAAGAAAATTCCTTCTTATATCTAATTAGTTAAAAATGCAATTTAAAGTATCCTTCTTTATCTATTGCGGTAATTTGAAAACTTTTATGCAATTTTTTAAGTAGAAAAAAATATAAGCTTTCAATTTTTATGTTAATTTTCGGGTTAAACTTAAATTTTTTTACTCAACAATACATCGCATTTTAAAAACTAAATTTTCTCTAATTAGAACAATTAACATATAAATATTTTTCTGCTGGAATATTCATATTAATTCCATCTAATATACAAAAAGGAAAATTTACGGAAAATTCATTTTATATTTTATTCTAAATTTTTCTTGGAATTTTCCATGGTATTTCCATCTATTCATTTCACGCGCTCTTGCTCTTGCTCTTGATACTAGTTTGTGTAATTTACAGCATCGTTAGCATCTGACTGAGAGGAGGACACAATTAAAGCGAGCGAAAATTTCCTTGCAAGATGATAATTAAAATTATTCCCGTTTTTCTCACAATACCTATATACCGAAATCACACCCATTATTCTCCTGTGGTGCATTATAGTTTACCATTATGTGCAATAAACCTTTTGAATTAAAATCCATGATTATGCTTTTTTGTGCTTTCTCTCTTACTCGTGTGGAAATTAAAGGAATTTTGCATTTTTAATTATTTTTTATTTAAATTATGTTGAATTAGTTTTATGAGAAAAATTCTGCCTTTGTTAGTAATCTCTTCTGCCTACCCTTAAGACTACCCCTTACATCTTACTGCGAAGTTTTCATTTTTTCAATGAAGAAAATAATTTTAATTTTTTTTTTAATCTCCCCCCGCCTCCCACTTGCAGGATTTTCCATTGAGAAGCTGAATAGCGGGGAAGGAAAAGAAAGTGCAATGAAAAGAGATAAAAAATGACTATTTCTAATACAACCAAGAAAATAGTGGTTCACCCCCAAGAAAATATCTATGTCTGCAATTTCAAACTAACATTTCTTCTGAGTCAGTCACTTTATTCAGCACATAAAGGTCTCCACTCCTTGCACCCACTGTGAGATATCTTTCTTTTTTTTCTTCTCTTCTTGTATGTATGCGCCATCATCTGTATGTTGTGTGTTATCTAAAAGCAAGAAGAAGTGGAAAAGCAAGCGGAAATTTCTGCAGGAGCAGTAAAGTAAACGGAAATTTTCCTTCTAGGGGGGGGGGGAAAGAATAAAAGTTGTTGTCTGCAGAAAAGTGATTAAATGTGTATGTCGAGGTTGTATTTGGTACGTTTATATTGTTGCAAAATGGTCATATACCTATGTGTAGACCGACAAATTGATGGACAAAAATATGAAGGATGTTTACAAAGTCCCCGACTTTTTAACAAAAAGGTAATACTATAAAAAAGGAGAAAGTAGCCAGAAAAATATTTTAATTCTAATTTTAATTTTTTTGAAAGCTTTTTGAAGGAAATTTTCTCTTTTCATTGAAAATTGTTTAGAAAAGTAAATTCTCAACCAATTTTTTTGGATGCAAGAAGCCACAAAATTCTTCCTTTAGAGTGAAATTCAGTAAGACAGACTTAAGATTCTTAAAGTTTTCTGAATATTCTTAAAATTTTCTGAAGAATGCGTTAAGTTTTTTTAGGGTTTCTTAAAAAAAAGTTAAGGCTTCTTAAAAAAGCTTAAGTTTCTATAAAAAAAAACTTAAAAATCTTAAATTTTTCTTAGGAAATCTTAAGTTTTTCTCTTCTTAAAGAAAACTTAGGACATTCCTAAGAAAACTTAAGTCTTTCTTAATGAAAACTTAAGTCTGTTTAACTAGTGCATTTCACCCAAAGTCAGCGAAGGTAAAATTTCCGAGCGTATAACAAGCTAATCCGGGTTACGTTTCGAGTTTAAAATTACAGTGGAGACGCCGGGTAATGCTTTCGGTTTTCATTTTCATTATAAATAAATTAAAATTCAGAGGCATTAGATCTAATTTATTTGTATCCTTAAATCTTCTTAAGATTCTTTAAAATCTTGAGAAGATTTAAACAAATATAAGAACTGTTAACGTTGAATAATTTTGTAAAGAATTTCAAACATTTAGCCTGATACTTTTCAACTGTTCCTAATACACTTTATAAATCGAAAATGATACAGATGACGGTGGTTGGTCGTTGCTGACCGAGCCTCCAGTGTAATCAAATAATTGAATCAGGACAAATTGCATCAAACCCTCAAGGGAGAAATCTTATACTAAAGGGAGGTTATATTGTGTGCACAACTATAGTGCAATATGTTCTTCCCTCCCACCTCCGGTATCCCAGCTCAGTGTAGCAACTCCATGAAAGATGATAAAATGATACAACTATACTGTGTCTTTAAACGATGTGTATGCTCTCAATAGCAAGTGATGTTCTCCTATGTTTGTCGGCTTGAGAGAACATCGCAGTTCGTCTGAAGACCTCAGTCAACAGTATCCACCGCACTCTGGTGCAAAAGGAGGTAGAGGAACCATTGCTGGGGACATGACAAAATTGGAAATTTAAACCAATATACAAGCCAATAAGTGCACATTACTCCTACACTTTTGTATGGAGGTTAAGTTTTGGGTCAAGTTTATTAAAAGATGAGACGATGTACGACTAATGGCTTACAACCTCCACTTGCAAAATTTACATGTTACTCAATCAAGCATCTCATTGGGGAATGATGAATAAAATCAATCAATCTCTATGAGAGTTTGCCCTATAAACTACGATCTTATGCATCAAAGAACACCCATCTCTATATTGATGCTATTGTTGACAAAATAATCCTATCACTCTACTCGTATTTATTGCCTTTTGAAGATTGCCTTTGTGCAAAAACGTTAACATGAAAACAAACGAGGAATTTTCCATGCCAACGTTTTTCTTAGGAATACCAGCAATTTATGATAAATCTTTTCCTTGAAATGTAATTCATTCAATTTACATTTTGTTTTATTTTTCCAATGCTTCAGGAAATAATTTAAAGGGCTTGTTAACCTTTAGCCCTTTCTATATGTAATTGTGTCCTTAAAATCTAAGAATTGCCATTGGATGCGGAAAACATTTTCTTATTATTAAATTTAAAAATTCCAGGAATAGAGAATGCTAAGTAAGAGGTCTAAAAGAAGTAAATCTACATACTAGAGAGATCAATTACTAATTGTACGACAAACATACAATTGCAACCAAGGGGTGATCTGGCGAATATTCTGTTATTTTCAGCGAATCATCCGAATATTTTACTCGGTTTGAATTTAGTACTTTCTTAGCTTCCAATCCTCAATCGGAAACTTTTTAATGCTAAAAACCGAATAACTTCTTTTCAAGTTGAATTTAGTATTTTTAGGCTTCAATGAAAAATTTTTCATTAATTTTCCTCCGTTAAGTGCCGGTTAATATTCGATTTACCATTAATACATGTAAATTGCCAGAACTTTCAATTTAGCACTTTTAAGCATTTAGTATTTTTTTTTAAATTTAAATTTAGTAGGTACTTTCTAAGATTTTACTCCTCAATATGAGAATTTTCGGAACTGAAAACTGAATTGCATTTTTTTCATGTTGAATTTAGTACTTTCTGGGCTAGAATTTAGTACTTTTTGGGCTTGAATTTAGTATCGTTGAGCATTCACCCTTTTATTCTTTAAGATTAAAAGGTAAGAGTTGTTTATTTGCCGAATATTTTGATTTTTTTTTAGAATCATCCAAATATTTCCAAGGATCCGAATATTTTCATTCAGATAAATGCCCCTTGATAACAAAAAACTCTTCTAATGTAAAAAAATAAATAAAAACAAGAGAGTGAAAAGGCAAGGTCTTCCTGCGAAATTGTTAATATTTCAATTTGAGAAAATAGAGAAAAAAAGTAATTTATTTGAATGTCTTTTGCATAAAGAAAACCAATAAATGTTTGACCTACAATTTATCGTTAGAAAACTTCGTGACACACGAATCTTTAAATATTTATTTTTGTTCACCTAAATTATATATTCATTAGAGAAAGAAAAAATTCTTTTTTTTTCTCAAATTTCGTGACACAGAAAAAAAGTAACATCCGTGTGTGCAGTTGAATGGTTAAATTGGTTCAAAAACGAATGAATTTTCTTATTTTTTCATTGATTTCGGCATATGAAATTTTCCCCCGGCAAAGGGAAATTTTTTCCGTTGAAGAAAATTCTTCCAAAAAAAAGGGTTGATGCCGGGTATAATTTTTCGGGGTATAACCACACGTGTGTGAAGCAAAAAGGTACATAGAGAGTGTTTTATTTGAAAACATCCCAGGCTCTTTTGAGTGGGTACTCACAATGCATATTGCATGTGGATTTTTAATTGCTTCACAGTTGCGGAGTATTTTGTGTGGTGTTGCACGGGCGGGGGGGGGTCTCTGAGAGTAGCTGCAATAACGAGGATGGGGGTAAAGCGAAAAAAAAGGGGCTTATTGTGTGTTGAAAATTGCTGGGAAAATTGCAGGAAAATGACTGTGAGATGACAAGCAATGAAATGGGATTTTCTGTGCATTTTCTCCACTTTTCCCCAAATCCATATACATGTATGTAGTTCCACATGAAAGTGGCTACAGAGTGCCTTCTGTATGGGTAGGTTCTTTCTGCGTTTCCCACCCCTACACCCCCATCGTTCTCTTACACACAAAAATGCCCTCTAAAACTATCTTCTTTTCATATACAATTTCACAAAGTATTGCCCCACTTGAAAATTTTTTATATAAAATCTATGAGATAGTTTTGAGCATATATCTGAGAAGAAGGGTGAGGGGGAGAAATGCATACAAAGTTGTATGATAAATTATTGATTTCAGTTTGCAATTGAATTCAACTTTATAAAACAATGCCCAAAGAGATAAAAATACAATTGACATATATTTTTCATTCCCGCCCCAGTATTTTTAGCCCACCCACCATTTTCCGATGCGCATTGTTTGAATTTGTTTGTACCCACAGTCATGAAAAAACAATGATTTATTGCATAAAATCCCAATCGCCGCCGCCACCGAAGGCGCGCACACAACCTCTCGTTCAATCCCATATATACCCCACCATAAAAATCCTTTAAGGCGTATTTGTTGGGGGAGAAAATGCTGGCGAAAATATCAAACTTGCACCATCCATCGATTTTGCACACACTGAGAAGAAATTCCCCCACTAGTTTTAAAACAACTTATAAAGTCTTGCATAGTTTTTTTTTATTCCTTTGAAATGGGGTTGGGGGGTGGTTCAATGTGAGTTGTAAGCGAAGCAATAAAATGAACTTTTATTTATTTACTTTTAAAATTCCATTTTCAATTAACTTCTAAATCAATCAGATAAGATAAATAAAATAGAATTTATAATGCGAATTTTGTATGTGATAGCAGTGGAGGCGCCTAGTCATTTAATTTATCTTCTTTTCTTTTGTTCTTTTAATTGGCTTTAAATCAGGAGCGTAGTCGGGAATTAATTCAACAGGGTGTTGAAAAATTTGAAAAGTATATGATTTTTGAATGTATGTATGTAGTGTTAATAAATTTTAAACTTTGATCAATACTTTGAAAACATTAAAATAAATTAAAATATTCAGCTTAAAATGTCGAATTTTTCCCATTTTCTCACCCATATATTTTTTTCAGATTGACCCTGATATCCCCTAATTTCAAAATCATCAAATACTCTCAATTCCCACCCCATGCTCCCACACACAAACGAGCAAATTATTTGTTGCAATACCCCAGAACAATGTGAATGTTTTTGGCATTTTAAGCATCTTCTCAATTTATGTGAAAGCTCTCCTTTTCGTAATATCTCAAGTAGAATGCAATAAAATTCACAAATACTTTTCCTCAGTGCTACATCACAAAGTGACGTGGATGGCGTATTGTGATGTCCTGCGGAGATTGGATTATGCATCAAATCACAAAATCAATCAAATCCCACCCCAGGAAGGGCAGGATGGTGAGACGAGAATTTCCATAAGCCCCTCGTCAGTAGCATACGGGTAAGATTGTTGACTTTTTTGACGTTCAAAAATATGTATAATTTGTGCATTTGTGGTGCCAGGGTCCCTCACATGTGAGTTTAGCGTGTTATGTGAGCAAAAGAGCCACCACAAATGCCCAAAATGTTATTTGACGTGGAAAATTATGCACCTGGGAAGAAAATTATGCAAATACAGTGCAAATTTTCCTCATGCATTCCAACACCACTTTTCATTGCAATTCCTACATTAATTTTTGTGTAATCTCATGTAGCCAATATGTTCCACCACGATGATTTACAATGCATTTTCTACCTACCTATACATTAAATTATGTAGCTAAAATATAACGCCGTGAGTTTTGGCTGGGAAAAAAAGCTCAGTGAATTGTTATAAAGTGTGCAAAAGAACAATGCGGAATTTCCTTTGGAGATGCAAATAGCGATATAGTTTAGTCTCAAATTAACCCAAAGCATTTATCACTCAATCATTTTAATTGACCCCCAGTGGTCACACAGTTTGTCAAGAATTAATCACGATATCACTTGCAATTACCATCAGCATGTAAAGCCAAACCCCCCACCTTACACACAAAATCATCCCCCTTGCGTGACTTTATTGATGGACCATAGTTTCTAATTAATCGCAATTTTTGTTACATTTGAAATATGACAAACAATCAAAATAAATTGTTTTTGCATTCTGAAAAATATATTGAATTTGTTTGGGAATGCAAATTGTTTCAAATTTATTTAAATTGTATTTTATTTAGAATCATAAAAGTAATTTTCAGAATTTAAATTCAATAATAACACCTACAGCATTATGAACGTTGGTATTTCACAATGTGCAAACCAAACAATGCGTTGTAATTTCTATTTATCAGTTCAATTAAAATAAGTCGAACGTTGCAATCTAATATTTGCTAAACAACTCGACCGATTTTCAAGGATAACCTGTCGAAGAAAATGTCTTGCTAACTCCTATAAATATTCTAAAATTTTAGCTACCTAGCTAAAAAGGAATTTCAATCTATAATGATTTTCTGGGTATTTCATCGGTTAAATGGGGGTTCTCACCCAGAAAAACTCACGTTTTCCAAAGCTTTCTGCTCCGTTTGGAGCCTTCTTCAGTGGCTACAGAGAAAAGGAATTTATTTGCAAATATTTTCTACAAAAACAAGACAATTTTCCACTCACTCTCTGTAGCCACTGAAGAAGACTCCGAACGGAGCCGAAAGCTCTAGAATACGTGAGTTCGTCTGGGTGGGAACCCCCTTTTAACCGACGAAAAACCCGGAAAAACATTATTATCTCTACACGTCGGAAAATCTGTTCTTTTTGAAGTTCAATCTGAATTTTGCATTTTTCTTTTTTTTACTCTTTAATAAAATTCTCCAATAAATTCGATATTGGAGATAATAGTTAAATTTCCACCATAAGCTAAGTAAGTCGATGCTCTTTGGAAAATTCGTGAAATTTAATTTCCCACCAAAAGTGAAGAGTAAATATTTTTTGTTTAGGATTGCTAAATATAAATTTATTGGATTTTATTGATAAAAACAGTCAGATGAGGAAAGGAATTGATGGCGGAATGTATGAAGGATGATCCTCTATCGCAGAACAATTTTAACCCATTCCATCTTGTAGAGGATCAAAAAACATTGAAGAATCGCGAGAGAAACTCCCCAAAATCCACTGGGATCACATCGAAAAGTGCAAATAAAAATTGCAAAAAAATTCAAATATTGCGACGCCATTCGACGTTTTTTTCCCTATAAAAAATGTTTCAAAAGTTTTCTGTAGACTTGTCGCTCATTTTCTGTAGAGTTTTTTTCTAGTCAAAATAAATGTTTATTTTTTCGTTTCTGGAGTGATTTCTACATCTAAATCAGGTGATGCACAGCGAAATGAAGCTGAGGGAGGTTGATAGAACCAGCCCCTTGCAAATCAAAACAAATATTTTTACATTTTTTTGGGCCTTTTTGGGAGTGAGAATTTAAGCAAATCTTACCGAGTTGAATCCCATCCAGCGCAAAATACCTGATTCAGATGTAGAAATCAGTTTAGTAGTCAGTATCCGGAAACATTCGACGGAGTCATCAAGCAAATCATGACCAGCACGGAAGACATTTCTGAGAGTCGCAGAACTAACTGCCCTCAAAGCTATTCTGGGATTCCTCCGGAAAGTCTCCTTCTGAGATTGGAACACTGAGCAAGTCCACAAAATCTTCATCACCGTCTTCCCATACATCTTTCCCAAGAGCAATGACTTCCTGGAGCTGACAAAAGTGATTCTCAACTCTCATTTTGCCTCTCAGAGTTCTTTTCTGCAGAATGCCCACGAGGTTTTGCTGTAGAAATTGGGACTTCCGGAAGCGAAAGATTTGCTCCGGCACATTGAAATTGAATCAATGGGTAGTGAACAGAAATTCCATGTCCTCCTCCTTGTTGCATCCACTCTCGAGGAGGCTGCAATGTCAAGACATCCGGAAGTCTCATGAAATTATTCACAGCAATAAACTCGCAATTAGTTTGTTTTCTCAGTGCTTTGAGAGTATCATTAGATGCACAGACTTCCAAGGAGCAGAAGATTTCACAGATTCAGATGTAGAAATCACTCCAGAAACGAAATAATAAACATTTATTTTGACTAGAAAAAAACTCTACAGAAAATGAGCGACAAGTCTACAGAAAACTTTTGAAACATTTTTTATAGGGAAAAAAACGTCGAATGGCGTCGCAATATTTGAATTTTTTGGCAATTTTTATTTGCACTTTTCGATGTGATCCCAGTGGATTTTGGGGAGTTTCTCTCGCGATTCTTCAATGTTTTTTGATCCTCTACAAGATGGAATGGGTTAAAATTGTTCTGCGATAGAGGATCATCCTTCATACATTCCGCCATCAATTCCTTTCAGTCCGCAATAGAATTCCATTGAGATGAGTATGTGTAGAAGAGAACGAAAATAGATGCTTCATCAATATCTGATGTTTTTTTTTTTTTGCTTCTTCCTTTTTTCCTAAGAAAAGTTTCATGTGGAGTTTGTGAGCGTGTGAAGCAATTTAGCACCTTATTGAGGATATATGCGATAAGTTCGATAGAAAATTATATTCTTGGAAAATTCTTATAAAAGAAGTTTGGGCAACAACAACAAAAAAAACCTTCACACAGAAAGGCTTTAATGAACAACGCTAAAATGGCATCTTTGTGCTAAAATTTATAGCAAACTTTCTTTGGAAAATATTCTTCTTAAGTTCTTTTAGTTTCTTTTTTTTTGGGAATTTTTAAAAAGAAAATATTTGCTTAACACATCTATAATTACAAGACATTTAACGGCATACTGATTATTTACTACACGTGGAGTAAAAAAATCAATTTTGAAGTATAAAATGGTTGCTCAATGTGTTAACAAAAACCTTCTCCATCTCTTATTGACTTCAACTTACTGCGAAGCCCTTCTCTTTATCATCCTATAAATTTAATTATATACTTCCTCATTCTGCCAAAATGTGGCAATGTACATACATACATATATTGGCACGCGCTGTCCATCGCGGAAGAATGCAAATAGGAGAACATTCAGAAAATTATTATATTTCATATTGACTTGTTTTCTATTCATGATGTTAAATTATTTTTGAATGCAAAATGCAAATAATGAATTTTTGAATCACATAAATTATATATTGTATGAGTGGGATAAATGGTGTTTTTGGGATTATTCATTTTTCACAATGCACAAAAGCCCTTTTTACTGTGTAAATATTCGCGAAACAATTAAATTTTGGCGTGCATTCATTGAAAAATCGTTACAAAAACGCCCCAATATTTACTTTCTACCCCAAAATGCGTGGTGGATGCTGGCGTTGGCCCTTTTTTGTTGCAAAAAAAAACCAAACACACAGCCAAAAAAAAGAACGTGGCCGTATAATGAAGTTGGGCGGCACAATGAAAAATGGCTCCACTTGAGAGATCCTTATGCAATTTGCTGGCTATGAGAATTTTCAACCCGTATTCGAGGAAAAAGTACCCCGGAAAATTCTCATGAAAATTCCATTTGTTTGTGGACTTTTAAGGGAGTTGAATTTAAAAAAATGAGGGAAGGACCTGAAATTTGACTTTTCCAACATTATTTTCTCATTATGTTACTCTTGCTGAGAATGTAATATTTTCCATAAAGAAAAATAAAATTTAGAAATACAATACCAAAGAAAAGTCAAAGAAAATGAAAATTTTTAGGCAAATTTTAACCCCTTTAAAATGTAAGAACCAATTGCCCCTAAGCTCGTGGAAATTTATTATTTTAATTAATACCATTTAAAAATTTCTTGAACTTGCAAAACTTTCCTAATTTTCATTAAAGTGTGGAAAATGAGATGATGGAGAACTTTTCAGCATAAAAAACAACTTTACAGAATAGTTAATTTTAGAATAGAATCCCTTATCATAATGAAAGCTTCAAAAATACAGCTCCTCTTAGATTTGAGCTTTTAGCAGACTTTAGCTTAAAAAGAACTTGAATTCTTTTTACTTTCTTGAGTTCTTTGTGTAGGATCTCTGTAAAGAAAACGTTAAGTCAGAGAATAAGACAAAAGGCACAAAAGCGAGACAATTTTCAGTTGAGAAAAATTTCCCCTGTGCACAAAGAAAATAATCCTGATGTCTCATGGGGTGGGTGGGGGGGGGGGGTGAAAGATGAGCATATATATGTGTGGTTTTTGAAAAAGAATCGCAAAATTGGTATTTAAATTACTCTGTCATTGGGGAAATATCAAATTTCTCGCCTTTGTCGTCACACAACTCCCTCCTTACGTAAAGGTTGAATTTTCCATTTGTACAACTTCCCACCCACCCCATTGTGGCTGCCGTGTCCCACAAAAGCAAATCCCATATCGAAGCAAATCAGAAATAATCATGGAAATAAATAGAAAATATTCGGAAAAATGTAAAAATCATAAATGGAAAACTTTCCATCGACAAATGGAATAGGGATGAATTTTTCCATCAAGTTCTTCAGCCTTTAGCCGGGGTTTTCTTCTTTAGAAAATCCTCCAAAAGGCTTACGGTGTGATGTCATAAAATTTTATTAAAAAGACGTGAAGTGGTCAAGGGAACGAAGAATCCAGTGTGAAGTACAACCTCGGGGTGAACCGATGAAAGTCACCCCCTTTAAATACATTTTAGTGTTTTATTATTTATCAGGAGAATTCCTCCTTCATCTTTTTTTTTTAACCACAAACCCCGCAACAAACTTGCCCCAAAAATAGGGGTTGGTTCTTTAACCGAAAAAAAAAACCTTTTCCTCTGTGGAAATTCGTGTGAGAAAAAAAAACAACCCCCACCCCCAGACAAACAGAATAAGTAACAAAACACATTTCTTGGGATGAAATTGGAGGCCAAAATCGTTTCTCATGCCTTGAGGGCAGAAATCAATACTCATGATATTTGAGAGAGAAATCGTTTTAAAATTAAATCATCACGTTTTTATTTCTTCGCACTAGTCTCTTTTTTTTCTTTCTTTCATTCAATCTAAATTATGTATGTATATAGCATACACCCGCAAAGAGAAACAAAACAAAAAATTGGCTCAATCAAATGGCGGGAAAAAAGGGCAAATACGAATGAGGGAAAAATGCAGAAAGTATAAAATACAATTTTAAAGCGTGTTCTTGAAAAAAAAATGTAGAATTGATTGAGAAAATCCCTCCCAAACTGACCTTTTCCTGCGGCATTTGAAAGCCACCCATTACAATTTATAGGAAAATTTTGCTAAAGAAAAAAAAAAGAAAATACTATATCTGAGTGAACTTTAAGAGCTTTAACAGCTAATGGAGGGTCATTTGTTGTCCTTGATCTTGTCCAAAATAATCTTCAGACTCTTCAGTGTTCTAATCAATGATAAATAGTAAGATTTATCTCTTTTAAATTAAGAGAATTGAGAAAAAATCCAAAAAGTAAAAGCTCACATTTCTAATAATTTCTTTGCAACACATAAGAGCTTTTGAATATGTAAATTAGCGATAGATGTACAAATGCTTTTAGAGATAATAATTCATTGCCTAATAATAATTTATTTCCTTTGCACACAAGTGCTTTGAGTTGATAACACTTTAAACCAATTTGAAATGAAAATTCCTCGGACAAATGACCGAGAAGAAGTAACGAAAACGCAACGTTTTCACAATCAGCGATGCTTTGAATAATTCATATTAATCTTCAGGTTCCTGTGGATAAATCATTTCAGTTAAAACTTTAAAAGGATTCTTAAAGATTTACTTAAAAAATATTTTTCTTTACGTCGCATTCATTATACTTCCTTATCTTTTTGTTCTTCCTTTTAGCATGAGATTTGAAAATTAGACAAGAGAAAAGCCCTTCAAAAGTGCATTTGTGACATGTTATGTGCAAAATGTAATTTCATACCAAACTTTACAAATTCTCTGTCATATAATTTCATTGTCAAACATTTTCACGGTGCACAATAGAGAGTTAAAAGAGATAATTTAAAACTTGGGGGAAGTTGTTGAGCTTTTGCAAAGAGGAGTTTGGGGGTAGGGGGGTGGACTACTTTGAAGCTTCTGCGCTCCCCTTAAAAAGAAAATGTGAAAGTTTTCGGTGTGTAACACCAGAAAATTGACTTTTCCATTGCAATAGGGAATACATGAGATTTTCTATTATTCGATTAAGGAGATAAAGGATGCGAAAAGAAAAGTTGAACAACGAGAAGCTATTCCAAAGGATAAATCCCATGTAGTCCCGAAAAAAAACGTGGAGAACATTCTCCAAAAGTATTTTTTGGTTGCGAAATCAATATTTTTTTTTCCTTTCTTTCAAGTATTCAATTGGAAAAATATCTGTTTTCCCAAGTCAAGGCTGTTGTTTTTTTTTCCTACTTCAGTATGTTTCTGTATATAGCACTTACTAAAATATTCATAGAGCATTTCACAAAATAATCCGATTTAAAATGATTTTATTCCATCTCCTGCAATATTTAACATGGTCTTTATATGGTTTTTTTTTTTCAAAGTGATTATTGCAGAAGGAAAATTCCGTAGCATATCTCTTTCAATTTAAATTTTCTTTCATTATTTGACACTTTTTAATCTCGAACTTTTTTTTGTTCATTTTCCCATTTAGATTAATATTTCATTTTAAAACAGTTGGAATAATTTGATCAAAAGAGAAAAAAGAAAATTGGAAAAATTCTTGAAATTCAAAAATTGCACGGAAATCTTGTATAGAGGAAGACGGGGCAAAGTGATAGAACAAAAATTGAGTAATTTTAAAAACTTCAAAGAAAAACTTTCAGTATTAATTTCTAGGCTTAAATGAATATTTTAAAAAATTTACAAGCCGAGCTTTGACTTTTAATTGAGCTTTTTTGATTTTTTCTTAGAATTGAATTTTTTCTTGCATTATTTTGTTCTTTGTTTCAAAATTTTCTAAAACTTTTACCAATAATGCGTTAAAATTTACATTCTTAAGCTTTATTAAAAGCTCAATTCCATGCATTAGCAATAAGCTCAAATAATATCTGAACATTGAAGCAATTTATACCCCCTCTCCCCTTCAAAGATTTTGCATAATAAGTCTTCATATTGTTTATTAAGTGAATTTTAGAAAGTTTTTTCTTCTTTTCTCTCATTCTCTCTCCCCACACCTACAAACAGGAGCATTTGGTCATTCCTTGTACTTTTAGCTGTGATTTCTTTTCTTTTTTTTTTCATTGAGATAAAAAAGAAATGACTCCCTGTTTGTTTTTTGTAAATAACAAGAATAAATCTGTGAAATTTGTTAATCTCACACCAAAAAAACGGAGCGCAAAGCGGGAACACATAATTAACGTTATACGAAAATTTTCTTCCTTGGAAAACTTTCACGTAAATTCTCAGGCTGATTGCGCTCTTCTTTGGAAAAACAGGAAAAGTTTCTTATGTAAAATTAATGATTTAATACTTTTTTTTTCTGCATGGTGCTTGTAATTGAATAAATTCAATAAACAAGCTTTTGCACCAAGTCGAGGATGTGACAAAGTTTTGCTGCTCCTTGAAGATTCGTGGAAATTTTCGTGCGAAAAGTTCATTTTCGCGGAAGAAAATCCGAGTGGGATAGAGGAGGTAAGAAGGGATTCACTTTTCGAAGTGTAGGTGTTCCTAATAAATTACCGAGGTGGATTTTTTTTTTCAAGAGATGAGCTGCAGGATATTTTCCGAAACGTAGCGGAATTGTAACAACTTCCTATCAGGAGAGATAACAAGTACGATGAAATTGGAGGAAATTGTTGAAGTCAGAATATCTTGAGATAAGGATTAATCACTCCATTCCGGATAAGCACAGGAAATCCATTCCCATCAATAGTAGACACACCTAGGCAGAACGCCATACAATTCAACCAGAAGACAAATCAGAGAAAATATCTAACCTCACATGGAAAACAAAGGCAAAACAACAACCGAAATTTTAAGGAATTCTCTGATTTGCTTCCTACTGAAAGCTTAGATAGCCCCCTAGATATCCGAAATCATTTACTTGTCTTATGGTTAATTATTCTAAAACTGATTTGTTATCCAACAAATCTTCTTAATGCTATATTCTAATCGTTCTTATTCGGCTCATTCACTGCCCATGATTAGTACTTAAGTTTCTAAATTTCATTTATCACTAAATATAAACTTATTTCCGGCTTAAATATGACCTTAAGTAGCACGTAACATTATTACGGAGAAATAATAAGGAACTAACTCACCGAACATTCCGTTGCGCTTATCTATCCCTCATAAACTGCCTGTAGCTGCGATGACTCTTTAGTGCGCTTCTTATTGAGACGACACAATCTCCTACTGCTGCCTCAAGAGGTCCCTAGAAAGAAATATCTAAAGCGGAGAGCAATCAATTTCTGTAATTACAGAGTTGCAATTGGATATTTGAAGTGAGAGGACGTTCTTGATTTATTGTGTTATCAAAAGTTACGATAAGCTGGGGCTCCCGCAGACCCTGTTCTGTTGGGGGCTCCCTTGTCAGTTTTCTTGAAGGGAAAATTGCTTCATTTTCTTCTTTACGAGAAGAAAATCTAGAAGCAAGATCAGTCTCGGAAGGAATTCATAAAAGATGGATATGGATATGAAATCTGGCTCCTCGTGGGAGTTCCATTGTTGCGCTGCGGATTCTGAGTTCCGGAGATCGAAGTGCCCTCTTCCGGTTCTGACCCATTAGAAAGAAATACTATCTGGTTTAACTCTTGGATTATTTTGGACAACATTTGATAAGCCTTTTTTGTAACATTGAAGAGAGAAGAGTAATAATGACTTAAGAGAATTAATGTTACAGATAAAGAGAGATGAGAGACAATAGTTTAGTGAGGAGGTGAAGGAGAGAAAAAACCCAAAAAATCGAGAACCACAAAAATATCAAGAACTACATAAAACTCTAGAAAAAGACGCGATTTGAAGATGTTTTTCAACCAATTATTTGGTCTGCTTCTTCATCGAAGAAAAGGTGAATGGAAGTCCTCAAACTTCCAAGCTGAGACAGATAAAAGAATTATAAGATTTTGTAAAGAGTGAATAATTATGAGATAGGTGATCTAATTCAGGAGAAAATAAGAGATGTGAAATGAAAAGTTATACTACATGCACCACAGATTATGTATATTAGGCCAACTGGCCAGATTACAATAAATTTTAATTTAGTTCAATTCAATTCTGTAATTACATTAGCAGTGCCTGGATCGTCAACTGCTCTCATCACACACCACTCACACTGGGGCCCCTCTTTCACTCAACATTCACACTTATACTTATTCTCTATTCTTGGAATTTTGGTATTCTTCTTCCGTTTAGCATTGCTGCTTTCTGCTTCAATGATGCCATCTACATTCACTGCACCTTCCCTGATGCGTTGTTGATCTCCGTTGATTTGCTGCACCACTTCACCTTCTTCGTGCTGATATTTCCCATTACTAGTCTTCGCTGCTCTTTTTCCATGGAGACGTGATGATACGGAGACTCATGCATACACTGCTGATCTCCCATGTTGTCATTCTATACTGGAAAACACCCTCTTTTCCCTTTCCCTCATATTTCTCGGAAATGTACTGACAGCTATCTTAGATGCCTTAGAGAAATGCTCCCTGATGCTGATTTTTGCTTTTCATGTTGATTTCTTCTTTTATTCCTGTTTAGGGGTTGCTGTGGTCCAGTTCACCATGGCACCCAAATTTTATAATTTCGGGAACTTCACTTTCCATCATTTTCTGACACCATTATGAAGAATGAGGCACCTTTTCACTGTACGGGCACATAATTCCGTGTAGTTTACTTCTGAAGCATTTTTCTTCCCTCAACTTCTCTCGAATTCTGCTACTCTCGCTGTTAGATTCTCTCGTTCATCTCTTGAAGCTTCCGGCCAAGGGGATGGTTTAACCTCATTTTCAGTGAAGAAAAGTCACTTTTTGTTGAACAAAATGTATGAGGAATTCTCGAATCTCGCTCAATCTCGACCGATTCCCGAGAAAAACTTTAACTTTTTTTATATTAATAATGTTATTTCGATGATGAGAAGGGATCAACCGAGAGCTAATTAAATGTACTTTCGATTGCAAGTGGAATTGTGCAAACTGATCCCTTATTTTGATCGGAAGAACCTGCTGCCTCACTAAAAGTACTGATTTCTCGGGGTTGGGCATCCCCCTGCTTCCGGCGCTCAATGGATCTATTACACTATCCTGCACCGTCACTGCACAGGGTCATCCTCACATTCTGCCGCCAGCGTTACTCCCGTTCAACTGGTGTGCACTTATCACTTCTGCTACAAACGACTTAGAAGTCTATGCAAATCCTCCCAATGAGCTCCCTGAAGATGTTTTGGGTTGATTCCCTTTTTCTTTTTTTTCCTTATTTTATTCACTTTGTTGCCATTGATACACGTGCTGCAATTCTCACTGCTGTAGATCCACTTTTCCAGCTGTTTTGGCCTTCCACAAAGCTCCACTTAATGGATTTTATTCCTTTGTTCACGTCTGCGGCATGTGCTCTTCCACGAATTACGAAGCCGCCATCTTGGATTTCCTCTGAATGATCCTCCAAAATGCGCCTCTATGGGGAGATTTCTCTCTTTCGGTGGCTAAATTTCTCACTGATGATACGATTTCTCCCTTCTGCGGTTCACTGTGATTTTTTTCCACGACTTTTCTCTTTTATTTTATTTTTTTTTTCACTTCACTGGCACACTTCTGTTAAATGTAGGCGAATTAAAATAAATTATCGCGCACTCACGGAGATACGGATTGGGACTGTCACCCTTTTTCACGCCGGAGAGGAACACAGTCTGCGGTGACGTGCGTTCGCTCTCACGGCATCAGCCCAACTCCAACTGATCTTTCTCAGTTGAGCTGCAGTCCTCAGCACCGTTATGGGAGAGAGAGGAATTTAGGAAGAGGAGAGGGTTCATATTTGACCGTCGAGAGGGCTCTCTTCTCGAATTGGTCAATGCGCTCCTACAACTAATTAATTTTAAGCAATAAATCAGCAATAAAGCGCGTTGAAGTTATGGAACTTTTATGCTAAAAGAGAATTAAAATTGAGCTTTTTCTGAAGAATTTCAGAGAAATTCATTTTACTTTTGATACGGATCTCAAAGCTCTCAAAGCTATCTCCTCTCTCTCTCTGTAGAAAGAAGGTAAGGTTTGTTGATGCGATTGGGTCAAAAGTAAAGAAAATTGTGATGTGAACAAAAAACCTCTGGGGCGCGAGTGGAAAAAAAGCTTGCACCCGCAACGAAGTAAATTGCGAAAGCACTTCATTACATCCATAGTGATGTTGTGGTAAAACTGGTACATAATATATTAAGTGGTGTGTGAGTAAAGTGATGTGCGATACGTTTGGATGAAAGAAATGTTAAAGAGAGTGAAGGAAAAAAAAGCAAAAGGGAGGAAAGAGAAGTCATTAGAACAAAAGATAAGATAAAATCATAGAAAATTCCTTTCTCATACACTGAAAGCTCATCGCACGAAGCCCCCCCCCCCACCTTTTTTTTCCCCCGCATTGGTTATGTGAAACTTCTTATGCTGCCAATGAGAGTAGAGTACATCTTTCACACATTTTTCCTCACCTTTATCAAATCCCCTTTCACACCCTCACACCCTGCTGGCCAGGCTAAATCCGCAATAGCACCCCTACACGAGCGTCCAACCACCACCCCCTTAGCACGTTTGCTGTACGACGATGGAACAACCATTCACACAATGAGTGTGTTAATAAAAGAGCTGAGGATTGTGGTGCTATATTTTTCATGCCAATAAAAATTAATTGAACTTGTTTTGTTAATTAATTCAATATATAAAAGGCACCCCCTGTGTGTGGGAGCAATATATACACAACCCGTGGGAGCCATTTTGGTGTCTTGTGAATGGAATACAAATCAACTTATGACCATTAGCCACACTTATAGTAAGACGATTCCACCATATCGAGGCGTAATGAATCACATTAAAATTTTATAGGGGTGGCTGTGTAAGCTATGTATATAGGTCAAGGCACGCAACTTGAGGAAATTGCTGAAAAGTTTAACCACCAACCCTTAGGAAATGCCAAGTGAGAAAAAATATGTAAGCAGATTTTCTTTTTTTTTTATCTTTCTGGTCATTTTATGGTTCTAAAAGTATTCTCATAACACGGAGTTTAGTATTGATTGTTACTTCCGGTTCTCGTAAAAAATATAATTACTACATTTCAGTGTTAGTTTTATATGTATACCATTTCACCGAGGATATGTTAAAAAAAATTAAGCATAATACCTTTATGTTTCTCATAACGCCTGGAAAACTTTCTAACGGAATATTTTTTTTTCTTCTTCTATTTAATCAGTAAAATAAATCATAAACATTAAGTGAGGGGGAAATGCCTTTTTTCTTTACTTTTCCTATGGTATCGCAAATCTTTGGAAGATGTAGTCAATAAATCAGAGTGTCGCTGGAAAATGGAAAATTCCTTTTTTTATCTTTACAGCTTGTGCGTAAAAAAAATTATTAAATAACTAAAACATTTAAAACTTTTTATTAAGCTTTGACAGGTAGGTATGTAGTTGCCTTGGGTACATATAGAATTCAGTGAAAAGAAAAGCTGAATGAACAAATAAATTTATTAAGTTTAGAATCATTTTTCATTAACAAAATTGCCTTCAATTTATCAATTCTTCTCAACGTTTTAAAACAAACCGAACAAATACAAAAAATCAACAAAGAAATTCAACCCATTTCTAGCTTCTTTTGCAATCACTTGATGATGGTGAAAAATTGAATGTTTTATGTGGGAAAAGCTGAGAGTCAATCAATTGTGTGTTATCTCTGAATTCTCTCTTGATTATCTCTTCAAATTGAAAATCCATGCAACTCCCCCCACCACATCAATGATTTTCTCACACATTTCACACAGCATCACACATAAAATCGCATCTTGATTAAATTATATCATGAAAAAGAAGAGGATTGATGCTGTGTGAGATCCATTGTGTGCGATGCCATCCCGGAAGAATAGTTTTGTGTGAAGTATATAGTAGAAAATTTGTCAGTTGACAATTCATTCAGAGACTAACCCACAACCCCCACCCCTTCCACCCTATCCGCAAATGGCATTCCTTTGAGGAGGAGTGGGTACATTTATTTTCGATACTGATAGAGATGATAAAAGCCAAAATGGATTCAATGTGGTGGGGTAAGGAAAATGTGTCAGAGTGATTGAGATGGTGCAATAAGGAGCGTCTTTTCCCTTTTGTATTATACCAAGCAAGGGAATGGGAATGAGATCTAAACAAACATTAATTTAGTAAGTTGCTTAATCAAGATCCCGTAATAGTTGGAGAAATTGATTCTTCTCCTTTGATGCTGTTTTTCCACCAACACCATCACAGATGGAGAGAGAGAGAGGACTCCCCCTGAATCATTTATAAGGCAATCACAATCAATTTCCAGATCAGTGGAGAAAATTGAATATAAGATACACTGACAAACTGCTTTTCATTACTTTCCCATCTCTGGACCTTTTTTGTTGTTGTTGGTGTTGCCCTCAACTATGCTACTCCCTCAAGGGTCTCCCTCTATATGTACATACATACGTAAATGTATGTAATACTTATTGAATTTGAGTTTGAGGATAGTGATGTGCTTTTTTTCTCTTCTCACTCTCCTTCTACTCCGTTGTTGGCCATCCTTTCTTTACACCCACCCACCCCCCAACATTGAACCCCATCCATTCTTCTCTTTCGCTCGAAGCTCTTATTCACTTATATGTGACGGGTGTTAGTAAAAGCCCAGAAAATTGGGATAAATAGCTAAGGATTCCCAGCCGCAATGGTTGGTTAAATTGAATCGTTTATTGGCCTCTTATCTCCGTTGGGTGCACAGCAGACTCGACATTCTCACAAGGCGCGCACATATAGAACACGAGAGGACGAAAAGTGAGAAGTAGCTAAGACTCTCTTGGTCCAGGGAGATGAATAGATTCGGATATGTACGAGTTGGTGGCTCATCACTTGTGAAATACTTTGAGTACTCCCACACACACACACAGTATATATATAGTGTAAATGCGCTATGCTAAATACCAAAATATTTGTATATAGCAAAAGAATTTAAGCAAATTAGTTCATGTTTGACAGAAAAGCGGGAAAGTGGATGCAAATAAAAGCTTTTTTATCCCATAGAATTTTTAGAGTTAAGAGTTAAGTTAACCTTTTAACTGAATTTTTAAAGGTTTTTAAATAAGAAATGATCTTTCGAAATTTTTTTTTTTTTCAATATATTCAAACTTTTAATTTTATGATTTCGGTTTATGCTAATTATGTAGCAATCAAAAAACATTATTGCATAATTAGCACAAAGAATGGTCATAATTATCCCGAAATTAACCACAGTTGTTAATTTTTAATTTTTCATTAATCCAGTAAAATTCAAATCATTTTTTAACGAATAATTAACGGTCAAAAGCTAAGAGAATTTAAAAAGTTCCTTGACCATTTGAAGAAGCCATTAAATTGTAATATAAAAGGATATAAATTCCAGGTTATTGCCTACACGCCCACGCTCTCCCCAACCGCCCACCCCACGGAGGGGCGGGAATGGGTTAAATGCAAAATATCTGCGTGAATTTGAATGGAGAGGCTGCAATAAATTACCAATTCAAATCACACTTCCTCTAATTACAGTCAGTAGAGATATTCTTCCACGCTGTCGCGCGTTCATTTTGGTTTATCTTGGTTTAATTTCCCTCGCGTTGATTTAACTTCATTCACTGTGCTATGCTGGATCACAATAAATTCAAAATGAAATTGAATGTCTCTCCCTTTTCCCCGAAATATCACATCCCTTTTCACTCTATTTTCTCTCTTTCTCTCACTCTCAAAAACTTTGTGAAAATTATCCCGCAAAATAGCTCTGAGAAGATTTTCCAATTATAGAGAAAAGCTGCAAATGCGTGGGGAAAGGGGGTGAGATCTTTTTTCTTCTTCTTCTTAGTTTGTTACCATAAAATACGCCCAATTTAACATTTTCCTCAAAAGCCACCATCTCGCCAAAATATACTTGATCTATGCTCCAAATCTCACAATTTACTGCTCGCATGCATAAATATCTCAACGCGCCATCTTATGCTATGTGAAATGAACTTTGAGCTCTTTCCGTGAATGGAGAGTGGGCGGAAAGGGGGGAGAGTTGAGTGTAAAACTTTAAACACTTTTGAGAGATTTTGTATCACATTTCCGAATACAGAAGTAATACAAGTCAATTGAAAAAAAGGAAGAAAAAAAGAAGAAAAGGGGAGAAAAAAGTCCTCAAGAGAGTGGATGGAACATAAGATAAATTCACCTTTCAACAATTTCTCTTGGAAAACTTTTCACCCAACAATTCCACATTGTTGCTAAATTGAGTGCGGAGATCATTCTCGCGCGCACAAGTGGGGGTGTTGGTCTGTTCGTACATGTTAGAAAGGTCCTGCGGAAGGATATGATTGAAACAGGAGAAGTTAATGTGTCACGGGGTTGGCAAACGCGCGCGAGAAAAGTCAAAAGATCGGCTGTTGGGAGAGAAAAGTTTATTGGTATTTCCAAAGGACTTTTACCTTCACCTTTTGCACCATCTTGAGTGCCGTCTCCCAAAAGAATTTAGCAAGCAATTTCTCACAAATTTCCTTCTGCTTCCCTGCTCTCGCACCCATAGCCCCGCCAAGAGGTGTGCTAGCCCCGTACTTTCGCCCCGCCTCACCCTCCTTTTAAATTACATCATGAAGATTTTATCCCGCATGAGAGAGAGATTTAATGTCACGATTGTTTCTTGTACCACAGCGTGGTTGATTTTAATAATCTGATTGATGGCTACGACCTGCGTCTTCGACAGCATAAAATCTCGCCCCAAACATTCCGCACCCTCATCCATAAATAAGTGGTTTTCAAGAGAGAAAAATAATTTTATTGGGCCCCTCCTCTCTGTGTCAGAAATCTCCATCAAATGTGCTTTATCTTTAATCATCTTTGATTGATGACATCGCGACGTCCCCCACCACCCCTCTTAAAAAAATGCAAAAATCACCGAATTTCCTTCCGTTTCATTTTTACGTCTCAATTAAAAATTTATTTTCTTCTTCTTGGAAAATTATCAAGTTATATCTTCCTGATGGCAAAAAAGTGACAAATAAAATCATCCAGAATTTATAGATCTTAATCGAATCGAAAAGGGAAATATCTCACTGGATTTTTGTAAGGGATTCGTGGGGATATTGAGGTGAAAATATGATAGATAGTGAAAATATCCTTCATGGCGTAGCATAAGAAGCGCACATGATTTATGTATAGAAATGCAAGCTGTGCTAAAAACGCACAAAAGTTTCTTCAATTTTTCAATTTTTGCAACTCAATCATTTTTCAAATGACACGAAGAGGGCGCATTTCGCAGAAGTCAAAAAAGCTTTTTAATTTCTTTCTCATGTTCAATTTTTTGCTCTGAAGAAAGCTCTGCATATGGGGCTAGAGCTTACATATTATCACGGTCCGTGATATTATACAAGCGTTTGGAAAATGTGGGAAATTGGATTTATTTTGGGAAGAATAAAATGTGTTGATTTAAATAAATGTAGTGGAAAGTTCTTAAATTTTTCACTGAAGCTATTAATTTCTTTTAAAGGGATTTTATTTAAGGGAAACTAAAGGAGATTTTAAGTCAAATTTCGAAGAAATCTGTGTGAGAAAAATTCAATCTAATAAATATATAAATTTTCCTTTCTTTTAACTAAAAGTTAGGGTAGAAAATTACCCATAATTTCAATTCATTAGAAATGGAATGAATTGAATAAATGAATGGAGGAATTTATTAAATCAGCATAACCATCCCAATTAATTTTGCAAAAACATACACATATAGAAAGAAGCCTCAGATTACAAAAAACACATAATTAGAGCTTTCAAAAGCTCACAATTAACCGCGTATACCACTCTGAATTTTATTCTACCGCCAATTCTCGTGAATTTTTGCAATTCACAGAAATATGGAAGTTGTGAGCTTTTATATAGATATATTTTTTTGCGATTGTCAACAAGATTGTCAATTTAAAAAGCTCTTGTTCCACTTTGTGACTGATATTCCAATAACATTCATTCGCGTATAAAATGATGCCTGGACTGTATGAATAGCCTATAGATTTTAGAACAATCGTAAATTTCAATTGACTCATAACACCGGACCCATTGGACTCATGGTTGATAGTCATCTCTTGTTCACCCCCTGGGATTGGGGGGAGTTAAAAGCGTGTGTGTGTGTGTGGGTGGGGATTAAAAGCGAATTAGTGAACAAGAACCGAGTGTCATCTCAATCAAAAGTGAAGTATATAAATGGAAAAATATTATACATGATGTTTTGGACATGGGGCTTTTGGGAACAATCACTTCTCCGGCAATGGTGCTCAATGAGCGATTTTATGATGCTTCCAGGGTCATGAGAGACTGAGAGATTGGGTGGAGGGGGAGGGAGGGTCCTTAAGTGTATATTGTATTTGACATATCGGAATATTATTTATTATACATGGGAATGGGTCCTTAAGGAGGCATCCCCCGTATACGCACAATATTCGCCCGTCACTCATGTGCACCTCACTCACCAAGGGGTGAATTGGCGATGAAGCTCGGTCAACAGGCACCCATTGAGGCAATCATCAATTCACCGAATGATTGATTCATGACCATATAGGAGTAGCACACAAAGCACACAGGAGCTGATAGGGTAGGAGGGGGGGGGGTAGTACCCTTGGGGGGCGCTTAAGCTCAATATTTCCTCTGGATCATCAACCACTCTCCGGGGATCAGGGAATTGGCACTATGAGAGAGGAATTGTGCACGTAATATATAATAAATCTTATTGTTTACAATTGGGACGACAAGGATGATTTCTGTTAAACTACTCACCAGCTGCAATGGGTTCCCCTCCCCGCCCCACGTTTACATATGTAAATTATACACAGGAAAGTCATTGAGTAAAACCCAAATATCCAGGGAAATCACCCACATACACACACATTCTAATTATGACTGAAGAGTTGAAAGCATTGTGGTAGATTCTAATAAAAATCTTTTCTTTTCTTTCCTTAAAATTCATCATTTACAAGATTTTTGGTATTCTGAGAAATATTTTATAAGATTTCGACATTTTATTTTCTATCTTTTAACTGGGTTTTGAAGGAAAATTACATTTTCATGGATCTTTAAAGATCTTCGTGATTGTTTTCTAGATCAGGAAATTCTTTATTTTTCCTTTATTAAACGACAATAATCAAAATCTTGCAAAAACTCTTAAGTTGTTAGAATAGATTTTTATCACAATCCGCCCCATTGAAGAATTTTTTTTTGAATGATAAAATTAGATTTTTTTGCATTGAGCTTGTAGTTTAAATTATAAATTATGTAAGTAGTTATTAACCCTTTAACGTCCAACGTGAAACATAAAAACATTGAAACATGCGCTCTTTTATTGCGATTTTTATTCTATAATTTTTTTTAGAGGACTTTTCTCACTCAGAACGTCTTCTTTGACCCTTTATGCGTGAATTTGATGCATTTGTAATATAGAAAAACAATTACATTCATAAATAATTGAAAAAATAAAATATTTCACGTTTGGGTCAGCGTATGACCCAAAAAACCTTAAAGGGTTAATTAAAGGATGATCAAATAGTTATGGAAACTTGAGGACTTTTTTGTGCGATTTTTAAGTCAATTTTGTAACAAAGGATAAGGAATTTTCTTTTTATTTCATTCATTATATTTTTTAACATTCTAATCAATTTTTTCAGTTGCTCAACAGATAAACAGAAAATCAAAGAATTAAAGCAACGTTTTACCTGAGTTTTGATTACATAGATTGCATATAATTAACGGCCATTACCGTTGACAGCTTCTGTTAATTTTATTTCATCAATTTTGACGTTTCTTTGAGGTTCATTTGAAGTTTCATTTCTAACGTTTGACGTTTCTTTTTTAAAGTTTGACATTTCTTGACGTTTGACATTTCATTTTCCAGTGTTTGATTGTTTTTCCTAGGCGTGACATTCATATTCTAACGATTGACGTTTTTTTTATCTTCATTTTCTTGCATTAAATTTCGAAGAATATTTTCATCTTATAAGTAGGTATTTAAAAGAAAATAAAAATTTTTGTTGCTCAATTTACCCTTTGGGCGTCAAAGTGTTAACAAAGAAGAAATCAGACACTCAATCTTATCTCATTATTAATGAAGTAATAATCTCCGGAAAACTTTGCACCATCCTGTTTTGATGCAAATGGCTCAACCAAGTACCTCAAATCTTCCTCGTATTGATCAAGTAATTTATTTTGAATGTTTAATGCATTAGTTACTACATGAATATTACTTTACTTTGTAATGACTTTAGAGTTAAGGGTTCGTTGCGTACATTGGCCCCATTTTGGTTCACTTTTGTGAATAATGAAGAAAAGGAGAGAAGTGTAAGATTGAGAGGAATTTTAGTGAATCGTCAATAAAACACCCCAATTTGAAGGATAACGCACGAATTCCTTCAATGGATGCTCATATAAATTCACATTTAATCTGCTCATTTGCATTTCATTGACACTACAAGTGAGTATACAATGAGATGATTGAGCCCAATTTGTGAACCATGACGTACCCATCGTTATCGTCGCATAGATTTACAACACGCAGCTACTTTGCACAAGAATTCTTGAAGAAATACACGCAAGAAGCGTTTGTATTTTTTTTTTCAAACAATTATAACCGAATTTTAGCTAAACTTGAAGATATTTTTTTTTAAAAATCCGTTTCTTGTATTATAAATAGAAGAAGTTTTTTCACTTAAAGGTTTTCATTGAAAACATCGTCGAAAGTGAAAAATCCCTTCAAGAAAAGATAAAAACGGTTTTTCTTAAACAATTCATTGCTAATTGTAAGATAATATTTATATAAGTTAAGATAAAAATATTGTCTGACAGATTGCGATGTAGGAAGTAACTGGGGTAAAATGGTGAATGTGAAAAAAAAATTAAAATGAATCTGTCTAATTTTGTCAGGAGTTGTACTTTATACCCCTGCTTAAGCCTAGAAAGTTTCATAGTTAGGAAAACTCAAATATTTCCATGGAACTCAGGAAAAATTATCTCCCAAAAATTCACCATTTTACCCCAGGTTGCCCTACTTACCTGTGATATATTTGCTGACCCAATAGTACATTTATTAACTTTTTTTTAAGAATAATTAAAGCCTTATTATATAAAAAATAAACAAAGAATAATTAACAAAATTTTCAAACTTTTTTTTTTAATCTCATGGAGTATAAAAATGAATTAACTCCTTTTATTTGATTTTTTTATCCATTTATTCAATAATTTTTAACGTTTTATATATTAGAAAACTAACTCTCGAATGCTAAAGAAATTCAAGAAAAAATCAAACATTTTTTTTATTCATTCAAATTACTTTTATTCTTTCAGCATAAAAGGGTTAATTGCCCTTGTACTACAAGGGTTAACAAGTTAATTTCCGCGTGAATAAAACGTGCCTTTTATTCGTGAATTCAATGATGATTTTTCTTTAAAAGAAAGAAAAACTCCAAAGAAAAAAAAACCACAAAGCTTCTGTGGGTGGGGTGGTGCCCCCATCCACACGATGGTCCCCCGATGCGGGTACCCCGCTAAATTTGCATAGAGCGGAAGTTGTTTGAAGCATTGCGGTTTTTTCTGTGAAGAGAGTCCTCGAGGAGCATGTTCAGTGAGAATGGGCGCCCACAGCCCAAACACAATATACACATTTTCGGATAGAGCGGGTGGGGGGTTGCTTCGTATTTAAATGTTGCCGCCAATTAAAAGTGTTTACATTCAAAACTCCCGTATATTTTGGGTGGGAAATTGTGCCTGGGCGAGCAAACACTGTCGATTTGCGATTGTTTGCGAGCTAAAAGATAGAATATTTTGCACGAGACAACTTTTTCGTGTACCCCCATCCCGACCCTGTCTATTATTCAAATGACGAAAAACGGCTGCTAGAGACATCCACCCTCTCTCTTTCTCTCTTTCTCCCCACGAGAGCGCCTCTCGGTAAACCACCCACAATTTTCCCTTTTAATGCAATTTTCTCTCCACACCCTGACAAATGAATGGCGAGAATTTTCATATCAAATGGAAAATGAAATTAAAAACTTTTCCTTTTCGCCTTTGGTGTTAATTTAATTAATCGGTCTCCTTACACATTTAAAATAAAATATTGTATAGAGAGAATCTTCCCTGCTATTAACTTCCAGAGAAGCTTCCTAGCACGGGAAGTTCAATCATTGCTAGCATCGACATTATTTTCAAAGTTTCCGGATAAACTCTTACCGCGATGGTTAAAGATGTAGAATGAAGGAATGTTGCTGAGGGTTTCCCAGGATTTTGCCTGTAAATCCACGGCAGCCCGAATCTCGCGGAACTCACCGACAACTTGCAGGATGCTGTACACCAAGACAATTAGACTAATAACTGCCTGCAGTTGAATCTGAAAGATTTCAAATTAACAATTAATGTGTAATGGTTAATTTTTTGTTCTTAGAAAGCCCGGAAAACTCCACTTACATCGAATGGTAGGGAACTAAAGGTCTGCTCTGTGATTCTCAGGTAGGTTCTGTCTGCAGATGGGAAAAAAGTGAGGTTAGTTTGGGATTTTTCCTTAATTCTCGTGAATTTCTACTTACGCTGTGCTGCTGAATATGCAGCGTGAATTAGTGACACGAATCCTGCAACTAGGAGGAATTTATGGAGTGTTTTAACAGCCATTTCTGCAATTTTACAAATAAATTGCCACAATTCTCGAATCCAAACCCGACTTTGCTGTCAAATTGAAGAAATCGTCGAAAATCGTCGAAAATTCGTCGATTAAATCAGCAGTTGTTGCTGTTCGTACAAAAATTTGACAGCTTGACAGCTAATTGTTTTGGTTTTCATTTCATTTTCCAAAGTTCTGCAGGAAATTTCTTTGAAAAAATGAATATTCTACCCAAGAAAAGGTGAGTTTTTGGCAATAAAAAGCATCCTGAAGGACTATTCTAACCCTCAAATGTTTTATTTTCAAGATGGCACGTCCGGACACGTGAGAATATCGCCAGAGTTCGTCGAGATGAAAAACAAGCAGCAGAAGAGGAAAAGGAGCGCCTCCGGAAAATTGCTCTTGCTGTAAGGAAACCCCTGAGAAATCCTCAAGAATTTCTAATTAAAATTGAATTTTCTTTACAGGAGCAAGAAGCCCGAATTGATTTACTACGACGGAAGGCGAAAAAGTTCCTTCCGGAAGGTGCAGCAAAGCAGGAAGAGGAAGAAGGAACATCTAGTCGGTGGGAGATTGAGGAGAAGCTAAAAAGTGGGGAGCATGTGAACTTCTTCAGTGAAGTTGAGAGTGGAAAGTACCAAGCGGAAGGGGAAAACAAGGAGTACGTGAAGGAGAAAAAGGATGAGAAGGAGAAGTATGAGAAACAAGTGGGGTACCTCACGTACCTCGGGCAGGATACAAATGAAGCTCTGGGCAAGAGAAGTTGGTACGAAGAGCCCCCAAAGCGTGAAGATAGATTCACGGAAAGTGGGAAAATTGTCGAAACAGGACTCAAATCAAAGATCTACAATGATCCTCTGAATGTGATGAAGCGCTACCTGGCGGCAGGATCATCGAGAACTTCTACCTCCTCATCAACTCCTGACCCATCTCTGCTGAAAGCCTACGAATCCCTCCTACATTCACAGAGGGAACGATCGAGTGAGGGAAGGTCAAAGAAGCACAAAGAGAAGAAGAGAAAGAGATCCCGAAGAAGTTCTTCGGAATCAGAGGATGAGACAGAGAGGAGCGCTAAAAAGGCAAAGCTGGAGAAATTGCGAGCTGAGAGATTGCAGCGAGAGAAGGCAGAACGTCAGCGAACAGATGCCTTCCTTGCCAAACTCCGGGGAGATCCGGAACCGGAAAAAGAGCCCAAAAAGACTGAGAAGGAGCCTCCAGTTCGACCAATGAAGCAGAAATATAACTCTCAGTTTAATCCTGAACTTGCCAAGCAGAACTACGACTGGCGGCGATGAATCCTTTGCAATAAATAAATTAATTAAAACTTCTTTGATTATTTCTTAAACAATTTATTCACTAATCTAGCCCAAGAAGGAAACTTCCGGACAATTTCTACCGATACCGTCCAAACCATTTGTGGTCAAAGGGCGATAGCCAGTTGTGGCAGCCCCCAAAGTTATTTTGAATGACGTACTTCATCGTGTAGTGGTTTGTATTAGAGCGCTTTCGCTCCTCCTCCTCAGCCTGACGCTTCTCCATGATTTCCTGGGACACAACGAGCGCCTTAAAGGGCAGCTTGTGGGCAACCAATTGGAGGATTTTGTAAGCTTCTGGATACTCCAAATGCCCCCCAAGCTCCATAATCACCCTCCCTTCCTTGATGGGGCTCACGTAGTGATCTATGGCACCTTTCCCGCCACCCATTCGCTGCCCCTGGCCCTTCTTCGTGACCGGCTGCCACGGAGGATCAACGCGCCAAATGGCAAACATGCGATTGACGTCAATTTTCCGCCCAACCCCCATTCGCATCATCTCAAAATGATTCCATTTGAGCCTCCCGCCGCCCAGGGCGATAATCCCATACTGCCGATGAATCAATTTATTGTGCACAAGCTCCGGACCACGCATCAACCTCAGGCGCTTCTGCATCTTTGGTGGACGCAATCCAGCCGTAAACTGCGGAACTTTCTCAACAATTTTCAGCTTTGGTCGATCAACTTTTTCAAATGCTGCAAAAATAACAAAATATCCTCTAAATTCTTAGCATTCTAAGCTACATGAATCCATCTGAGAACCTTCAGGACATACCGTCAAATTTTATTGGAGCCGGAAAGTACTTCAGCCCTGCTATTTGACTGCAATTCCACAGCTGTGGGACATTTTCTGCAAAGAATTTGATTGATTAATAATCAAGCAAGAATTAGAGAAGGAAATTCTCACCTAAAAGTCTTCCTATTCGACTTAATTTTAACATTTTGTGGATGAAAATAAAAATTTCGCGATGCCTGTGCCAGAAGTGAGGTTACGTTTATCTGTTATGAAACATTTCTTGAGCATGAATGGAATGAATGAAACATGAAACACGATTTTGATGATTTTTTGCATATCGATGATGTCGGTATATCGCGATATCGTCGATAGTTTGATGTTCATGATTTCTGACAAAATTATTACAATCTTTGCTGAATAAATAAAAAATTCAATAATTTTACAGTCTTAAAACATAAATAATAATAAAGTTACTAAAAACTCATTAAAATATCGATAAATTTCCAAATATCGATTACGCCGATATCGATATTATCATCAAAACTTGCCCACCGGGTTAACACCATGTGCGTGCTGTGAAACGTCACAAAAATAAACAAAAAGTATTTTTGTTGGCTAAAAAATGGCAAAATTACCGAATTTCCGTGAAAAGAAACCCCCAAAAGTGTCCAGCATGAAGCCCAAAACTTCCGGGAGTGTGCCCAAGAGTAAACTCGAAGTGAAAGTTCATCTAGTTGAGCAGGAAATTAAATTTGCTCAAGCTCTTGCGGGGCATGATCCAAAAAATCAGGCAAAAGTGTTGAAAAATCTGAGAAAATGGCTTTCCCTGCGCTCCAAGAGCTCCTATCGTGAGTACTGGATTATTCTGTTGATTGTCCCTGTTTCTGGAATTGGAGTAAAGATTAAATTTTCCTTTTCCAGCATTTACGGATAAGGATTTTTTGAGGTTATGGAAGGGCTTATTCTATGCAATGTGGATGTCGGATAAGCCGCTCGTTCAGGAGCAATTGGCTGAAGATCTCGGTGGTTTGTTGCACCTCTTCCCTACACCTGAGATAAGTCTCCAATTCTACGCGGTGTTCCTGCAGACAATTAATCGGGAATGGTTTGGAATTGATCAGTGGCGCATTGATAAATTCTTAATGGTACGACCGTCCGGAAGGGAGGGAAAGCAGCCCAAATTGAGACTTCTTTTTTTGTCATTGCAGTTGGTACGGAGGGTTACGCGACAATGCCTCGTTATCCTGCGGGACAATGGATGGCGCTTGGAGCTGATAAAGGTCTTCCGGAAAGCCTTTAAAGAGCACATTTTTGACGAAACACGAATGTCCGTTGGTTTAGCCATGCATTTTGTGGATTTGTACCTTGAGGAAGTGGCCAAAGTATCCCAGGGGAGCATGAAGAAAGCCACCGTGACAAGCCTCATCCGTCCATTTGTCACCCTCGTGGGCACGCTCACGGATACACGCGTAACGAGCTCTATTGTCAAGAATATCTTCAATAATCTCCTGCAGCAGAGTGATTTGGGGCGTCAGCATAGGGAAAAGTATGAAGCATGGAAGAGTTTTGGCTTTCCAACATCTTCCATTGATGATCTGGAACTTGTTGAGGAGGAAGAGAGTGAATTGAGTGAGGCAGAGCCCGAGGAAGGTGCTGATGAGGAAGATTCTGCAGATCCCGAGAAGGTAGCCCTGGATCCACGTGCTGGGCGTGTGAATGTAATCCTTCCGGAACTCAAATTCAATCCGAAAGCCATCCTTGGGGCCCTCGAGAAGCTTCTCTATGCTGCCGATACGAAATCCAAGGCCCGGAAGCGCATAAAGAGGATTATGGAGAATTATGAGAAGTTCGCCGAGGGAACGTATCCTCTGGGCGTTCACACGATGCCACGGTTGCAGGATGAGAAGGCAAAGGCACCGTCAATAGATGAGAAAATCACGGAGATGGTGAATTTTGAGAAGGAACTCCTGAATCCAACAAAACTCCTGAAATCCCTGACAAAGGGTCAAAGGAGGAGGTTTATGAAGAGTGGCCTCTCAATTGAGGAGTTTGTGGCTCAGCTGGAGCCCAAACCCACACAATCTGTGCTTCCGGAAGTGAATGGTATGAATGGGGATTCCGATGATGCAGTTCCGGAAGCAAAAAGGAGAAAAAAGCGCCCGGAAAAGGCGCTCAAGCGCAAAATAACATCCCCAAAGTTCACAGAAGAGCCTCAGGATGAGTGGCAGGAGCCCCTGAAGGATGGTGAGTATGAATACTTTGTGCCATCCATGAAGAAGCGCCTCGAGGAGCTCAACAAAGAGTCCCAGGATACGGTAATCAATCCCTTTGCCCTGAAAAAGGCCAAAAAATCTGCCAAAAAGGCCAAATTAGTCGATGCCACACCCAGCTCGAGCGCCAAGAAGAAGGTACGGATTGCCCTGGAGATGAATACATCGCAGGATACTGCCGAATATCTCAGGCAGGTCAGGAACTCCCCGCAGATTCCCTATGATTCGGACAGGAAGCCCGCAAAGAGCTTACTGAAGCCAAATCTCATCCCCGGGCCCATAAATCCGTACTACAAAAGGAAAATAAATTTTGATTAAATTGTGAATTATTTGTAAAAAATAAATTTTTTTAAGAGAAAATTGAAAAATCTTCCAAATTTTCTTTTCTTAGGTTATGTTGATGAGAAAGGGTGTGGATATTCCTACGACATGTCTGTTGGTTTTCCAACGAGATCAGTTTGAAGTGGAGAAAAAAGTGTTTTGTAAACAAAGAAAAATGACAACAAAGAAAAACTTTTCCACGTGATTTTCCAAAGCAAAATGCTGAGTTTTTTCAAGCGAAAGGAGGTTGAAAGGAAAGGATACAAACTCTCAAATGTGAGCAGAAGCAGAAAAGTCGGTGTTGTTGCGTCTTCTTTGAAGGAATTGCTGAAGAAGGGACGAGAAAAATTTCAGGTAAAGAAAACCCAGAAAAGTCTCAAAAGATGGAAAATCTTTGAGATTCCATTGAAAATTTATAGATAGATGACTGCAGATGCTATTTAGCTCAAGATGGAACCCTTGTGGATGATGAAATGTACTTCCGGAATCTCCCGGAGCAGACATTGTTCGTTGTGGCAGGAAGTGATGAAGTTGTAAAGACGGACTTTGAGCTCCTCTATGACGTCATTCGAAGCAGGAACTCTAGTTTGCTAAAAGTCGGTGAGATTGTAAAGAATTTCATTTGTAGCAACAAAGACAGCTTCCTGAACTCCCTGAAAGTTCTCGAGGAGAAGGAGAATGAAAAGACAGAGAAGAGTCTACGGGAAGAAGATGGAGAATGGTTTTCCGGGCAGGAGAGTCGTTTCGCCAGCAAAGAGGAAGTAATGGCGAGAAGGGCTCAAGATCGTGTGAGAGGATACTTCTATAAGGCCAAAGATGAGATCACACGATGCCAGCTCTATCGTCAGAGTCTCCCGGCAAAATTAAAGCTGGATGAGATTCTTGGGGTCTTTCAGTACTTCCTCATTGGGTGTGATCATTTCAGCTGCCTCTTCGACAGGAAGTACCCGCGAAAGCATCATTCAGTCGAAGAAGATTCCCCCGACGGAGGGATTCCCAAGAAGAGAATGCGCCTCTTACGGAATCTCTTCGAAGAGGAGGAATTCTTCAAGGATCTCTGTGTCTCCCTTTGCAATTCGCACGGAGATTTCCGCTGTCAGGGAGTGTGGAGTGATGTCACATGCCAATACCCAGGACACACAATAAATCCCTACTCAACACGCGAGAACTTCCTCCTCTTCCAAGTCTGGAATCTCGATCATCAAATTGAGATCTCTCGCACTGTCATCCCATCCCTGTTGCAAACAGTTGAGCTCCTCACCACGGAGAATCGGGTCAAGTGCAAAGTTCATCAGTCGCGAGGAATAAACATTGACATTATCACGTACTTCCTGGAGCTCTTTACAATGGACAATCTCAAGCTAGTTCACATTGTCTGCCACGACAAAGGCGCCCACCATGGTCTCCAGTCCAAAGGGAGAGTACTCTGTGCCAAATGCACCGAACAAGATGCCCTTGATAAGATAATGAGAAAGATTCAGCAAACCAGCAGCATCTAAGGTATGTGACTTCCAAATCTCCCAAATTGATCTCCAAAAAAAAATTTTAGTATAAAATTTAATGTTTTTTAATTAATTAATACCATGCCGGACCTAAAGTAATTAATTAAAATTTTTAAATAAATTTTTCACACAATCCTGAAATGATTTTTTATCCCAAAATTGAAGAATTTTTAAACAAGATCTTGATTTTCACTCTAAAATTCTTTACAACTGCAATTTTCTTTTTTTTTCGTTTTTTTATTTAATCGTACGGATTAGAAAAAAAACTTAAAACTTAAATTCCAACTGAAATATTTTAAACAAAACATCAAAAGAGATAACAAGATGGCGGCTGAAGCGTGGTTTCATAACCTCACAGTAAAGTTTTATTCGGTTTTGTTAGAAAACTATTTTTTTTTTATTTTCTAAAAAAAAGAATACAAGAAACTCTTTTATTAAGGTACTTATTTTCAAGATGGCGGATGAATTTCACGACAATATAGGGTTGGGTTTATCCGAATTATCGTTAAATTTAAAGAAAATAACCTAAAATTTAAAAATCCAAGAAAACAAATTTTAAAAAAACCACTCAATAAACGGAAACAAGATGGCGTCCAGTGTGATGTGATAACCCAAAAATCGTGTATTATATTTTTTTTACAATATGATTAAAGTATAGTTCTTTGTACATATGAATTTTCTAGTAAAACAATCAGAAATAATCTTTTTAGCTCTTCTAAACTAAAAGCCAATGGTGGCCTTGAAGAGCTACTTTGTATATTTTCAAAATGGCCGCTTATTTGAATAGCAAATTTATCGGAAACTAACCTAAAAATTTCAGAAGTTACGAACATATATTTCAATGTAAAATTAATAATTAATTTAAATTTTTGACAAACAATGGGTTAGATTCTGATAAAAATCTTTTCTTTTCCAACAACTTTAAAGTTTGTTGTAAGATTTTGACAGTTGATGTTTTTAAATCGTTCTATAAGAAAAACCAAAAATTAGTTGTTCCAGAAAACAATAAGAAAAAACTCTTAAGAACATCGGAAAAGTAATTTTCTTTCGGAAACCCGTTTAAAGAAAGAATTAAAATGTTAGAATCTTATAAAATTTTTCCCAGAATACCAAAGATCTCACAACTAATGAATTGTAAGAAAAGAAATGAAAAGATTTGTATCAGAATTTATCCCAATGTTCTGAAAAATATTTAAACAATTTCTCGCGAATTTTTATTGCAAAAAAAATGTAACTAACTAATAAATAGGAGCACAATATAAAGAGCAAACTGTAGCACTAAAAGTGTACCAATTTACTCTTCTCAAATGAAGATACAGTCTCTATTGTTCATTAGATTATAATTAAGTGTCAACAATACCTTGCAAATTCCCAAGAAATGTTTCACTTTTTTTTGCAATATTTAAATCAGGCAATGAAAGTGAAGGTTTTCTGTGCAAAACGAAAAAATAAAACTTAATGCAAATGAGCCATTCCAAATTATTTTTTCCGAAGATCCCTTTTAATGGAGTGGCTTCCATTCATTAAGAGTATTTTGTGAATCATCCACAGAAAAAGAAAAGTTTTTAGGAAATTGCCATTTTGCAGCTAATTGAGTTGTAAATCATAAAACTTTGAATCGTTTAGTTAGAGGGAAGAATTTATATTCTTTTGCCTCTTTTTATCGATTTTTGTGATCATTTTTTGATCTTTTAACTATTCGTTGGGTTAAAAACCTAAATGATCGCCCCCTTGTTGGGACAATTTCCGCAACAGATTAAACTACATTTTATTCGCAAATTGAGGGCTCTTTTTTTCGTGCAAAAGAAGAAGACAGAGAAAGAAACAGAAAGTCTTGGTTTCCAAGAAAATACCAAACGTTTTTGAGTGCAACGAGGAGAAAATTCAAATGCTACAAGAATTTTAATTTCAAATTGCTCAATTGCGCGTGAACCATTTAATATAAATATAGTAAAAAAAAACATTCGCGAGGCATCCGTGAGATTTTGAGATGAATTTTTAGCTTATTTTGAGATTTATTTTCCGTAAACAAACGAAATTAGTTGCAATTTAGCTTAAATTTACAAATTGATATCAAATTGAAAAAAAACTTTAATTAAGTTTATTACATGAAACAATCGATAAGTTGGTTATTAATAAGAAAGCTAAAATTGATAGATTTTGTAATGTTGTAAATTCGTATTGGAATGTTCTCTTTATGTAGATTTTTTTCTACAGATAAGATTGTTTTTGGTTGGGAAAGTTTTGCAAAACTAAATAATTTATTTGAATAGGTTTTGCAGAAAAATAAAATTTTCAATATAAGAGAACTTAGCTCAATTAGAACCTCCAAAGGTCGCGTAAAATAGAAAAATAAATATAAAATAAATATTTCTTTATTTAGTACGTTTTTCAAGTCCACTTAATGCCTTAAATATTCCCTTAACTATACATATATGTATGTATTTCTAAAGACTTATAGCTTTAAAAAATAAAGTGAATTAACAAAGACGCTTAAGAGATTCGAATTAGGCCAGGTTCCCCTAAATAAATATTCTTTTAAAAAATTCAGAATCATTCATAATTTTTAAAAATTATGAAAAATGATCAATGCAGTCTGAAAAAGCTTCAAAATGTTTTGAGCTTTACCTGTTTTCCGATTGGGGGAGTTTTTCCCAGAGAAATGTTCAAATTTTCTTGAAATAAATGGCCTTTAAACCACTTATTATATTATGCTCTGTATGCTGACTATGCCTATATATTACAATTTTCCTGCTTTAGTCTCAAATGAGCTTTTTCTGAATGGTTTGGGCTTTTTCCAATAGAAAACAAAGAGAAAAATATTGATGCTGTTATTTTTCTCAACACTGTAATTTTATTCTTCCGTATTGTACATTTAAATTTATTTTTATTCCATTAAAATCACATTGAATAAAGCTTATTTGGCAAAGATGATTTCCATATGCAACAGATATTGATATAGCATGTCACAGATTAAATTATTTTAAATGAAAGTTCAACTCATTCAGCTTAATTAAATTCAAATTTGCAATCTTCTCTCACAAAACCTTAAGCTCCGAGTTTTTCGTCAAAGCTTGAAGTCTTGCAGGTGGTTAAATGTTATCTTAATTGAGCTAAATATCTGTCTCAAAGCTCTCTAAAAGAAATCAAAGTAAAAATGAAAAACTCGCGCGCTAAATCTATAAATCCAGTTCAATTTCTTTTCAAACCGTTCAAATCCCTCAGGGCTAATCTCTTTCTCTGCAAATTCTATAAATGATCTCCCCCGCTGTACCCTCTCATGTAATTGCTGGATCTGTGGCAGAAGCTCGCCGCGAGAAATGTGCATTCTTGCGCGAAAGACTCTCAAAGACGCGCGAGTTTTCTTACAGCAATAAATGGTACATATAGGCAAAATTGAGGAAGTTTACGCGAAGCAAGAGCAAAGAGAGGTGTTCAGGCGAATTGCTCTGGAATTGACTTGATAATGAATGCACAGGGGGATCTGGTGAGGGGGGAGGGAGGTAGGAGTGTTGCTCTGTATTTGGGTGTATGGGGGAGCAAGAAGAAAAAAAAAGAGCATAAAACTCATAATTTTGCTTTCAACATTGGAATTACTTAGTGGTGTCCCACACACAACTTTTATATATATGCCTCCGCCGCAAAAAGCCATCATATAGATACACATACATACGAAAGCCAAAGAAGAGGTACAACCAGATTATCCGGCAACGAAGCCACACTTGGGAGCCACTTGGCATCATATTCATTTTCATTTTCCGTTCGATCGTTGGGTTGATCGCACGTTTGTGCTTCCTGGACGTTCAAAAAGTTTTGTCTGTGTGTGATGTGTATATAGCAACGGACAAGCCGGTGCGGGACGTATTTTTTTTTAATTTAAATTTTTATTAAAACACTGAAGGACCTCTCACAAGTGTGCTAGATGACCTCATAGAAGTGTCTCAAAAGTGATGACTTTTAGTAGCACCCACAAGGAGAGAACGTGAGGTGTTTTGATTGTGGAATTAGCAGTGTCGCGATCACATTTAAAAAAGAAAAGAAAACTGCATGTGGTGGTCAGAGATTTTAATTTTGTCCATGACATAACCGTTATTGAACTGTGTGAAGAAATTGTTGTTTTGTGTTAGTTTGAAAGTTAATAATTTGTTCAATATAAAAATCTATATGTGCCAAAATATCTCCCCCAATTAATCAGGTGGAATTTTTTTTTCAAACCTGACTAAGCAATAAAAGCCAATATAGCTACCTTAATCTATATGTAGAAAGAATCCCACCACAAGAGTACCCCGATAGTGTGCCCAAATGGTGTGTAAACGGACGATTTCGTGGCTTATCGAAAGTGCGTGAATTTTCACTATCAAACGGTTTTATTGTTAGAAGTTGAACCATTCTACCTCCTCGAAGTACCATGGCCTCGTACGACGAATTACATTTCGATTGGTCAATGCTCTGTCAAGAATCTAAGAACTGGACTCTATCAGGTACGCTTTTTTACACGCTTTTCTTTGCCACCTCCTTCACTACTTCTTGTGATTCTTGCGTACATTCATAACCCATGTATACCGGTTTGCCCGTACGTAATTCCCCGCACCATGCAATCATACTACAAAACCCAAGGCAAGAATGAGAGAGAAACACTCCAATATATCGCGTATCCCATGCTAAATTACAAAACAACTTCACATCCCATTCATGAAAAGGAAATTATGTACGTACATAGCATGACAACTTTGAGATGTGCTTTTACCATCAAATATAGTTGTGGGAAGACCTCTGATTAAAAATAAAATTCATTCCAGGTAGTAGACGAACAAGAAAACATCAAAACAATAAAAAGAAATTAATTTTAATTAAATATTTTATAGATTTTTATGTATTAAAAGTTCTTTTCAAAAACAATATAATTTAGAAAAGTAATCAGAAACTAATTATTTTTTTTTTATCAAGGAAGTAATGAACTTGTTTGTTCATAATAAAATAAATATTATTCATTTTTTTTGTACTTAAAGGGGATAAGTTTAATAAAAAGTGGGTGGAATAAATTAACAATTAAATTGTTATTAAGAAAAATAAGTCTGTAATTTTGATATTATTTTTCTTTTGAAGGAAAACATTTGAATAAAATTTTTCCGGGAAAATGTTTACTTTGGAGCTATTGAGCCCTTATAAAACTTCAATTAGATTGAATATTTATTTAAAAAAAAAACTAATTATTAGTTCTAAAACCAATCAATTCTGTCCACATTATCTGTAAAAAATAATAATAATAATCAAATTATGTTTTACGATCTTTTCCTTTTTTTCCAACTTAATTACTTCTTGAAATTATTTTTAATGCTAATAACTTCTAAAACATGCTGTCCTACAAAATATCTAATAAAAAGAAATCTTTAGCAAATCACCTAAAACTTCTAAGAAGTCATTAAAGCTTTACAGTGTAAAGTTTACATAAAGCTTTGCAAAGGTAGCAAAAATAGAGAAAGAAAAAACAAATTAAGCGAGCGGATAACGCATAAATGAGTTTTGAATGGGGTGTACGACGTATAATCGCGAAGGCGTCCATTGGTGCAGGTAAAAGGTGCAAACCAGCGGTGTTCTTCATATGGCAAAGACAATTGGGAAGGTGGTCGATTGTATTACATACGGCACAAACTTTTCTCTAATGCAGCATTAGTTGAGTTTCTAAATAATTAACACATTACAGAATATTGTGTACATATACCTACATATTTAAAAAAATATATATTTGCTATTTCCCCGCACATGCTTGATTATTAATTCCACCTTCGAATCCGCACCTGTAAATATACAAATACTTCTCAACCTTCCATTTCGCTCCGACCACCGCAAAGCTCCCCATTGGATGTCCCTTTCGCCCGCTCCATTAAACATTTCTGTCTGTTTTTTTTTTCTTTCTTATTTCGTAAAATAAAAATTCTTTCATCTCGATTTCTTTTTGGCGCGCCGGTGTTAATGCAAATTGTTGTTGTGGAGGAATAAAGAAAGATCAGCCTGACTCATAAATATTGCAAAATCTTTGATTTTTTTGGGGGCTGCATTAGTTTCCTTTTTATGACTTTCCTTCCTAGGAAACAAAAAACTTAAACTTCAATCATCATTATTCGTCATTCCAGACGGACTAATGATTTGTGGCCAAAAATGCACGTGGACAGTGCAAATTATATATTGTTGAGATTTTTGCCCATTGCTTGAAGTACGTGCAAAAGAATGGCAGCACGTAGTTTTTTTTTGCCATTGCAACGGTAGATGGGTGATGTCATCCATCATCTTGGCCATTTGGAAATTAGCATGTGAAGAATACTTTCAATCACATTGTTCAAATATTGAACAATTAACAAATCTTCACGCAGTCATTCCCCACCCGGCGACGGAACTTTCATTGCCGCATTTCTATTTTTAATCTAACGCTTAAGATGGGAATTTTTATATTGAATCTTTAAGCATACTCTCTGTACTCAATTTCCATTTTGTTCTTTGAACCCCTTCTCACACACGGAATACAGTTCTATGCTGAACTTAATGGCGCCACGTTCATAATGAATTAGGTTAGAATTATTTGCATTTAGTTGGGTTTTAAGCATTTTTTTGGGTTAAGTTTTAAAAATCTAAACTGTAATTTTAAGGTTTATTTAAACGTGCAGTTTTTAAGCAATTTTCAGGCAATATTGAGGCAAACTTCGTGCAGTTTTAAACCAATATTTAAGCAACATTAAGGCAGTAATTATTCAAATTAAATGTAAGATTTATGAAGCAGTATTCAAGTTTTCTTCCAGCTGACTGATTCTTCCAGACAATCAGTGATCCTTAAAGGGTTAATCAAATATAAAATAAAATCCCTCTCAAATTATTTCTGCTCCATTATTTTCAGCACTCTACTGTCATTTAAGCTAATTATTTATATAAGTAATATATTTCTCTGTATCAATTGAAAACAAGAAGAAGATCTTTCTCCGGAAAGCATCTACTTCACACCGATTTGATTGGCAAATGTGCCGAAGAAATGCCACAACTGCGTTGAGAATGCAACTCTTCAAGACATGCAATCACTTTATTTCCGTCCTGATTAAATATTGGGTTATTGATAATCGTATAATAATCTCAATTCTCTCAATTAATTATCCATTATAATGCACCCAATATTTATGGTCATCCATGTGAAATTCTTGTTCTTTTGCGCAGGGGAAGATCACTCCAAGATAATAACTTTGCTTGCTTCTATGGAGGCTTTGCTCTTTTATAAATGGATTAGCGTATGCGAAACATGGTGCAATTTTAGCTTCATTCAATTAATTTACAATAAATTATATAGATATATAATAGATCCATGTTTGCAATGGTGTGCATAAATTTAAAAGGCAAACATGGGGTGAGATTAGCTACGGAAAATCATGTTGAATTTCTGGTAAAGTGCCTCCTTTGTGGAGAATATTCTGGATTGAGGAGTAACGTTCTAATTGCTGCAAAAACATAATTTTTCTCTGGTTTTATGTAGTTGATTGGATTTATTAATGGTTTATTCGTATACTTCTCGCAACATACAGAGTCATTATTCAAAAATCTCCCGCAAAAAATGTCAGGAGAGCTCATTTTATAAAATTTATATTTTCTTTAACATTTTTTAATAAAAAACAACTCCGAAACCGTTGGAATTTTTTCCCGCAATTTCTTGGGCAGAAAATACTTTGAATAGAACATACTCTAAGAGTTTGAGAAGTTTCTCGATTGGGCACATAGAATATTTGCATATTTTCTGTATGTTTTATGTGTGATATATGACGATTTACGGGACAAACGGTAGGTCTAATTGAATTTGCGGACACTCGCATATTTTCACATGATAAATAGCATAAACAGAGCTGCAAACGTTTGCAAAAAAAATGTAATTTTTTTTAGTCAAACCCTGTCTATTTTGTTGCACCAACAAAGTTATAAAATTTTTATTTTGAAACGACAGAAAATAACACAATACCTCACGCCAAAATATGTATTTCTTCACATTCTTTTTTTTTTTTCATTTATAAATAAGTCTTTGGGTGCCTCCCCACCCTCCCCAATGGGTTGTATATTTCAACAACAATAAATAACTCGAAAAAGGTAATTGGAGGAAGCAATATATATAGAGAAAGACGTATTTTAGAGGCCTTTTAGGATGATTGGAAATTTTCTTTTTCCCCTTGGCGACCCAAAATAGGGCTTGTTTTTTTTTTAGTTGGAAGTATTTTGAGAGTCATTTCCGGGACTACAAGGGGGTGATATTTGAGCTCTCTCACCGTGATTGGGATCTCCGGGCAAATATTTACAAAAGCGTCTGACTTTTACAGCAAGTCGTCTAGAGTTTATTTATTAAACTGTTTTAGAGTTGGTTCGCTTAGTGATAAAATAAACAGAGAGACTTGCAAAGATCTTATTGCGGAACACGGTGGCACTATAACGTGACCTTTTGGGGTCAAGATCTTTTGCATTCATGAGAAGATTTTGCAGTTTTCTTGAATTTGCTGTTGTAGTTTTAGTTTTTGCAAAAAACTAAATTAAATAAAAAAACTTAATAGGAAAAGAATTCCAAGAAGCTGCTAAATTTTATTTTATGATCATTTAAACAGTTTATTCGTTATTTTAAATTCATTCTTCCCACACTTTAGAAGTACTTTTCCAAACCATTTAATTCGCAAACATTTGTGAATGTTTTTTTTAGGGACCGCACCTCTTCACGATATTGTTGCGTAAACAAAACTAATTCCTCTACATTTTAGAGACATTTCCCAAAATGTTTCATATCGGGCAAATCGTCCGATTTAACATCTTCTTCCTTTCCATTTCTAATGCTGCATTACACATTAACATTTAATTACAACAGCATCATGAGAGAATTTCACAATGTCTCACTTTTGTTACAATTTCAGTTTCTTTTTCTTCATCTTGTACGCAAAAAAATTTATAATGGATCGCGGAGTACTTTTATCTCCCTCTCCCTAATTCACTGATTATTATCTCTTTTGATATCAATTAACCATACTAACAATAGCTTTTGGGTGTTAGAGGTGTAAGAAAGAAGAAAAAAAATCACTCTCAAAGAAGTTTTTTTTTTCTTTCACGTAATCATGCCTGAACGGAGTCAATGCGGAGGAAATAAATATATATATTATGGAAAATATGGGCTGTGGGAACTTTTGCAGTGAATGTTATCATGTATTTACACTTGAAACACTACGAGTGGTAAACAGTGCACTGTCTCCATTATCTTATACTTTCATTCACAAATAAATCTATTTTACTGCATGGAATATGAAAATAATCGCTTAAGATCTTCTCGGCGGCATTTCGACTTGCAGGCAATTTTTAAACTGAATTTCAGGGGATTTTAAAGCGATAAAATAAGTGAAAATAAGTACCTATACAGATGTGCCTCAATTAGTGAACATTGCGCCCATTTACATTCAAAGGAGACTAGGTACGCTATGTACACACAATATAGAGAGAAAATCTGTTAAAATTTAATAGTTTTGTTTAATTTATATTTGAGGTAATAAAAAAGACGAATTGAATGTGGAATAATTTTCATGAGAAATGCTGAGAAAATTGTTTTTCAAATTTTTGATAATAATTCAGATTTTCTTATTAAAAAAATTGAATTTTTTAAAATCTTCCTTGAAAAATATATTTTCAGATTCTCATTGAAAATAAAACAGAATTTTCTTTATAAAAAAAATATTTTACAAAACTTTTTTGAAGAAACTTTTATAGAACTTTATCAACAAAGTTTTAGAATAAAATGAGAAATAAACAATAAAATAACATGTTCATCAATTGCAGCCCCTCTGTGGGTATGTATAGCACAAAATTGTGTACATTCTCCTTATCGTGTTGTGAGTTTTTTGCCCCTTTTGCTTGGCTTATAACATATAATTGAAATTACCACGTTTTTTCTCAACAAAATTGCCTCCATTTAGCCGCTAGGCCTTTTGTGGTGAACCATAAAAATCACCTAACGTTCAACCCATTGCAAATCGGAAGTGAGTTGTGCAGAAGATGGAAAAATAGTGGCAAACTCCTATGTGCAAAAAAAACAAGAAGTCAAACCCCTCGGAGGTGTTGCAGATAGACACAAAATTCCCATAAAGCTTTTGCTAGAAAAAAAACTCTGCTACCAATGATCTGATTCTTTTTTTGCCATCTGCATCATTTCGCTGAGCAAAATTCAAAATATTTTTACATCACATAGCCATCAAAGTGCCAAATGGGAATTTAATGGCACTTATGGAGTAAAGAAATTGGCGAGCTCTATTTGTTTGTTTTTTTTTCTCTCACCTGCATTTCGGTTCAACATAACACACACCACCGGTAAAACATGTTATGCTGTCATGAGGTGTGGTATACCCTCGACGATCCGCATTAGACCCCATGTTTGATGCAATCTCTTTTCGTTTTTGCATTCTTTTTTTCGTCAACCTCACGAAATATCCATCCCAATATTTCTCAATACAAAATGGATCACTTTCCAGCCACGAAGACATATGGCCAATGAAGGAAGAAATGGACTCTCACAAAATCTCAAGCTATAACTTCACATTAAATATTGTTTTTACGGGATAGAAAGTAGTTTTAGACAGGAAGTGATCGTCAGGAAACGGTAGCCCAGGGGGTGAGCGATCGTGGTGATCTTATAGTGTGTGGTTTTACTTATTTATCAAATCTCGCGATCTTTTGGGGGGAAATATTAAAAGATTGCAATTTTAATGCAAAGATCGCTATTTTTGTACGAGGATCACAAGTTTTCGTGTAAAGATCACATTTTTTATGCATATATCGCAATAAACGACATGCTCTTGCGATCTTTGTTTATTTTTTTTACAGCAAGATCGCAAAATTCAGAAAGATTTTAAACTACAAAGAAATCTTAAAAAAGTTTTTTTTTTAATTTGGCTGGATTTGAATTCTTTCTTTATTTTTTTCAATGAAGACGCCTAGTAAAAATTATTCAATGAAAAAATTAATTAAATATAGAAATGGAAATTTAATTGATTATATTTAAAGAAAAATTATTGATTATTTTACACATCTATTCATGGAAAATGAACTCACGTCATTGCAACATGATGATAAATAATTTTTCTGTGTGATTATGAAGCTCAACCATGAGCACAATATATCGATTATTTTCTCGTGAAAAATAGGAAAAAAATACTAATTCAATTGAAGTCCCTTTTGCACAAATATTGAAAAGAAAATGAAATTAAAAATTGCAGACTGCAGTAATTTGTTGTGAAGACCCCAAACTTCCTGTGTGCCCACAAAAAATGTCTGCAATAAAATGAAATTACTCATGAAACGTCGTTTATGAATAAAATAAAATAAAATGAAAAACGCACTTTGGAGGAAATGAGCAAAGTGCGAATGCTCTTTTCATTACTTTGTGGGCAATTTTCCATTTGGTAGAAAAACGTATGAGGCAATTAGCACGTCATTGTGAAAATGGCCACATTTTCAACACGTAGTCCACATCAAACTAACACCAAAAGGGCAGTCTTGGTGTAAATCAAATAAATCTGACGGGCAAATGTGCATTTTTCAGCTCTTTCACACGATGGCATTCCAACAATGTGATTAAAGGTAGAATCGTTAAGATGTTGTGGTGTTGATTGAAGTAGCAATTAAAGAATTTATTGGGCTCGTTGCAATTTGACCTTTCTCCCAATTCACCAAGATAGGCGTCCTCAAGCTCTTTTTTTCTCTCATTCTGTCTTCAACTTCATCAACTTGCAAAAGTTACACAGAGAGGTGAATATATAAGGCATGTAATTATTGCTCAACGGCAATAAGTCAATATGGAATTGCTGAAATATTGTGTGTTGGTGTTGTTTTTTTTCTTAATTCTTTTTGCCGGTTATACCTTCACGCTTGATGCTGTGGCGCACAAAGAGGCTCCTCTTTCGCACGAAATATGGGCTAAATGGTGCGATGAATGAAGAAATTAGGGTTGATGGTGTGGTAGTTTAGAGGTCTCTCTCTCTAAATGGCAATTTGATGTGTGTTGATTCGGGTGAAGATGAAAATCTCTCAAGCAGTGGAATTATGCTTGATTGACATTATTGATTGCCTATTGTTCAAGTCGATTGACCCCATTTCACTACGCGAATTCCCGGCACCAAAATCCCCAAAGCGGAAATTCAAAATGCATCAATTGCAAATCCCAATAAATCGATGTCGATGCATTTTGCTCTGCATTTGAATTCTTTGGAATATTTCTTTATCTATATATTTTTTGAATAATATTATAAACGGCGTAAAATATGCAATCAATACACATACCGTCAAATGGGGTGAGTTGAGCAAGAATATTTTTCGTTTAAACTTATGTGAGTTAACGTTAATTCTAATGCTTCTTCTTATGTTTGGCTTCTATTCTAGCCTTTGACATTTATTCAATGTTTTTGACGTTTAATTCCTAACTTTTTAAAAAGTTTTTTTTTAATTTAAGTTTATTTTAACGTTTAACATTTCTATCATTTACATTTCTTTTTTAAGATTGACTTCAATAATAACGCTTAACGTTTGCTTTTTTACGAGTGACGTTAATTTTAACTCTTGAGGTAATCTTTTTTAACGTTTGACATTTTTATTCTCATAATAACGTTAGAAAATTCCCTTTTTATTCATTTTTTCATATAAGTTTTACCCAAAAATTATTTCTTTTGACATCAAAAGGCAAAAGAAATATCTGTCTCAACTCTCTTCTATTCACCCCCATTGATGGTACATCTTCACGCTCAATCAATTATTATTTTTTATATCTTCTGCTCCATTATCTATTCTCTCAAGGATTTTTTTTCTTTTTCCAATAATTCTGTATGCCCGATAGCGTAGTAAGTAAGTAGATAATAACTATATTTGCCAGCATCTTCATCGAAATTGCATTGCGAAATGCTCTCTATGCAATTTTTAGTTAATTTATTAAAATTTCTCTCACAAACGCGTGATACGTCGTGATAATAATTTGCATTTTGAAATGTATTAAAGAAAGTCCATTAAAGAGAATAAATTCCTGATACCATGGTGCCTATTTTGGCTTTAAATTGACATCTCAGATTTCAGGAAGTAATAATAATTTCTTTAAAAATGCCAACTGAATGTAATTGATTTGTGAAACACGACAGAAACCTTATCAAAATTTACGCTCATTTGAACATGTTTTTCTCTACCACAAGTCAGCAATAAATGTACTAGTTTATCGTAGTTTTATCAAATTCCCTGCACATAAAGAGTGGAGTAACTAATTTTTATTGCTTGAAAATTACTTTTATTAGCATAATCACCTTCACACATCTTTCATGAAAGTTGGTCGGCTTGCTAATGGGACGATCAAATAAACTTTAAAGAAAAAAAAAGTTACATGGTTGTCCCAACAAATTGGTCTAACAGAACTACGCCCTGTCGCCGGCACTCAAAAAGTCACGACAATATTGTTTTGGATGATCTTGCAATCTCTCCTAATAGACCTTTTGTGTGTGGAGGAATAACTCTCAACATGGGACTGTGAGAGAGGTTTTCCCAGCGAGTTAATTTTTTTTTAGAGAGATAGAGTGCCACTCGAGATGGGAATAACGAAATGAATAAATATGTGCATCTGCTAGGTGAAAATTTGTTAGATTTACTTTCATTTTATCTTTCTCCTCATTCTCCCATCTCTCATGGGCCTTTGTTGGAAAGTTATCATGTGCATTTGTCGTGTGGCACGTCTGATAAAAATCACACCCAGGTGTTTCTCAAAAAGACTTCTCTCTCGTGGGCACAGGTGAATGTTGTTGCATCGTTATATGCAAAAAAAGAGTCACTATATTTATGCATATATAATGTTTGATTAGAAAGATTGCATTTGGAAAATGTTGTAAATGGGTTATTCCAAGCACAGACTAAATTGCAATTGAATACATCTCTCACATTCTCATCCATTCCAATTGGTGATTGTTGGATTTTAAATTATTTTGCCACCAACAGCGTAAATTGAGAACGCGATTGTTTAAATTGATATGAACGTGATAAGCGATTGTATGTATATTGAAAATATTAGATTAGTTAGTATATAAGTATTTAAAGATTATAATTAATTAGGCTATCAAATTAATTAACTTTACACGTGAAGAATTTATTTGTAAAGAAAAATACGATTGAGTAACAAATTTATTATGATTCACGACAATTATTTCATTTTAATTTAATTTATTATTTGTGCAGTGGAGGCGCCAGGTAATACGTAATTATTTTCGGTACCTATATTAGACGCAGAAATAATCAATCTTGAAAGAAAAATTAAGAAAGATCGCAAGATCGCGCAGTGGAGGCGCCAGGTATAACTAGGCGTCTCCTTTTCTTGTAGCCAAAATAAACACTTTGATAAAAATCAGATATTTCATCATAATTTTCAGCTGATTTGAAGACAATAAAAGACGCTTTAAACGAGTAAGGTGCATTTCTTGGGCCCATCGATTGACTATAAAAAAACTATACGACCAACGTAAAAATTATCTCAATCTATTGACTTCATATTAATTGAAACTGAAGGAATTGAAAATTCGTTATTTATGGAATTTTCGAACGATAAATAATCGGCTTTTCTTAACACGAAAAGGGCTTCTAAATCCGATAATAATTTACTCATCTTAAAGGTTTTCAAGTGGATTTCACATAAAATGGCATCAATATGAATCCCTTTGAGTATGTAACATTGCAAACGACATTTATTTTATCGTCTCTGTCTGACACGCATTCAATGTAACGCAAGCGCAGGACATTTTACTTCCCCCACATTAGGGGGTTTTTCATAGAAATTTTCCAGAACTCAAAAAATCAACGCTGATTTCATGGGACTCGGTGGTATGAATCATTTATCGTTCTGCAATATCAAGAGGGTTTCTCTGGGTGTTTTAAATTAATAAAGGGGAGACCCGTTTTCCGTGCCAGACATGGCCTATCGATTTTCCTGCCGCGCATTTAAAAAATAAAGGGGTTCGTGCTCTAATCGTGAAAGTCGATTTCTTCCCCTTCTTGAGGAGGGTTGCATTGCACCCAGGGGCTTCAGTTTATTTCAGTTGGTTCTCAACCATCTTTCATCGATTGCAGTGACAAAGATCTCGGGGGGTTCATTGTTAATTTATTTTTTAAAGAAGAATTGTATGTTAAAGTGGTTGCCTTTGAGATCTTCTCTCTGGTGTATTTTCTCACCTAATTTACCTTCTCAGAATTACCTGGGAAATGTGAATAAAAGTGCGACCTTCAGTTGAAATAGGAGGAGCACGCAAAAAGTAGCTCGTTTTTGTATTATACTTCTTATTTTTTTTCTCCTCTGCACCTCATCTCTCGCATTTACTCCCAAAGGGGGGTATGAAGAGTTGTAGAAGAAGTGTATATTATTAGCCTTCGTGTAAAGAGGTATATAGCAAGAAAAAAAACCTCTACAATTTCAAGATAGTTTCATTGCGAACGTGGCGATTCTGTCCGAGAATTAATTTGTACCACCAGTCAATGTGAATAACTCGTTAAACAGAGGTAGACTTTTGAGGCAGTGTGTGAGAAGTTGAAAAGAAGAAAAAAAACAGGGAATATTTTGCCACTGAAAATTGCTGCTGAATACTTTATAAGAGACTTTTACTTCGATAGTAACACCACCAGACTTTAGACAGTAATTTATCTCATTAAATAGCTTCTTATTTGTAAAAGTGATTGCAAATCTTGTAAATCATGTTTCAGTGAAAGTGACAAAGCTACCAAATATGGATTGTGATTTGCTGATTTAATACAAGAAGAGATAAAATTTTTCTTATAAGAAATTCATAGACTCATGCGTGATTAATAAACTACCTTAGAAGGGATTTTCCTTATCGGGGGTGACTGCAAAAAAAATGATTAAAAGTTTCCATGAAGAAATTTCAAGATAGACGAATAAGCGGAGATAGACACCGGAAGTGAATAAAATTCTTATCATTGTGAACATTTGAATACAAAGAGGCGTGACCTTATACGCCGCAAGTAGCAAACATCTCGCAATCTCTGACAATCTCACCGGCATTTGGGTCAAAAGTGCACGGCAACAATGAATGCATTCAGTGAGCCACTTGAAGGTCCATCGGCTACCGAGGATGACTGCCCTCGTCACATGTTGGACGGTATGTTAATGTTGCATTAATGTTCCATCGCGCAATCACCTCAACCGAGGAAGTCACACCGTTCCATTTGAATTTTAATTCTTATCCCCTGCAGAACCTTGAATTTGGCACCATCTCCAAAGTCCAAATGCTGCACATTCATTTCTCATTTTGTACCGCATTGATTAGCCCCTTCGTTTTTCCATAGCAAGATGCAAGGTCATGATGGAGACTGTTTGGCCCTGTGCCTAAAAAAATCTATAAACTACATGGGGAATCTGTCCGGAAAACTCATGCGGGAAACAATGCAAGAGGGGAAATACTCTGCAAACTCTGGCAGATGAGATTCCTATTTAAATAATGCAGCATTTCATGTGAAAAATGTTGCGCAAATCTGTGAATTATATGCGCGTAAATTACGCGTAGAATATAGATTTATTGGCCGTGAAATTAAAGGGATTTATTGATTTTTAATTTTGCACAAGACATCACAAAAACAGGTTGAAAAAAAATGTTTCTAAAGAAAAAAATTCATTGCAACGAATTTGTTGTTTACAGACTGATGGTTTTTGCTATTTATACTTTATTTTATGTTGAAAAAAATCATAAAACATTTTTTACAAGGCCTGTGAGAAATTCTAAATGTTTCACCTATGAAAATAATGGGGCATTAATGGGTTAAGAATAAAGATTATTAATCAAAAGAATAAGTAATAAATTTAATTTATTGCTTTGCTGTAATCTCAACAATTCAGAGGTGGTTATAGCTACATGTACTGTACATTATATTCTTTATCAGAGTTTTAAAATAGAAAAGATTTTGAAGGAAATGAAAAATGATTAGGAAAATTCTAATAGATGCAGTGGAGACGCCGGGTCGTACTATGTATCCTATCTACGAGAAATCAATGATAAATATTTTTCCAAGTACGAAAATGAATTTATCCTTCATTCTAACTCCGGAATATTCTTCAAAAACTCGTAAAGGTTTAACAACTTTTTTAAAAAGGGTTAATGAAATAACGTAAAGCCATTTAAAGGGCAAAAACATACCAAAGAAAATCAATAAAAGAATAAAAGGAGAAACAAAAAAAGAAAAATTAATTACTTGACAAAATATTAGCAGAATAGAGCATCGATCTAACTACAAAAAATCTCATTAATCTTGCACATTATTTTCTCACAACATTTTATAAATTCCGCACATTGATTGATTTCCAGCCTTTTTTGTTGTTGTTGATCTCTTCTTGTAAAATGAGTGAAAATACGATCATTTCTCTGGCATTCACACACTTTGCGCGCATATTAAATAACACCAACACCTCTTTCTCAGTGATTCAACATGAGAAATCACTTTCTTCGATAGCGACCTTCGTCATTTTCTATATCAAGATCATCATATATAGGGGCTACCATCTCTGACGTGGTTTGCTTTGCCCCTTATCTTATCGCACAACCAACGAGGTCTTTTTTTTTGCCACTCAATCTCTCTGCCATCACTTGTCCATGTCGTTTAAAGTAATTATTACTTTTTTTCCGCGAGTTGTTTGCCTTTTTGTTAAGCCTCCATCTTCAGGCATCTGAAAGATTTATGGTTTTCCAACATATGTATATTTATTAATTAATTCAATGGAGTAGGTATTCCTGTGGTGTGAGTATTGCAAGACACCGCGGCGCATTGAAAGCTCGATTGAGTTGTTGAATGCGTGAAAATGAGTTGAACTTTTCAAAAAAAAAAAAGCCACAAAGTCTTTTGTGGGCATTTTCGTGCATTTCATCATGAGAAGGTGTTAAAATTTTTAAGAGACCTTTCATTGGAAGATTTATTTGCAGAAATGTTGAAACACCAAAATAGCGCTGCTTAGCCTGCCGTATAGCCCCTGAAAAGCAATTAATTATCACTAAACAGCTCTCAATGTTTGATTTTGTTTAAAAAAAAAGTCTTCTATTTTCTTTTGCTTACTTTTGTGTACATAACGCGCAATGTTTGAACAATTTGATAAGATCGCATTGAGTAAATTCACATTTAGATGTTTCTCAAGTTATAATAAGTAGGTACAACTACTTATATTACACAGGAGGGTTCACATGTCCAATTGCATTTAAGGTGCTTGCTGGCATGGCTTGGAATTTAAAGGCGTGATGAAAAGAACAAAAATTTGTGAAATAGTAAATTAAATGTTTTGTTATTTAATTGGTGGAGTTGATTTTAATTAAGAGAGCAGAGATTTATTTTTCTAATTAAAAATTCAAATTGGGTTGATTTTTCTCTCTTTCTATTTTTTTTCCTTAATAACTCATTGTGATGCAGAGGAGCGCATGAGGTGGAACAATTGAGATGAATACACCTCTTTACCTCAATTACTCCATCTGCCATGAATTGCAATTTTATGTTCGGAGATATTTTTTATTTCAAGCAAATACTTCCCCAAATCCGCCCCTGATGAAAAGTAAGTTGGTAATATGAATCCAACAATGATTGTGCAGAAATAAATTCGATAGCTCTAACATGTGAAAATGTCGCAAAAAGTGATGAAGTGGACAAAATGCCAAAAGATTCGATGCTAAATGCTGTAACATGGAATTTGAGCTTTCATTGAAACACTCAAAGTGACTTTTTGCTCAATCCACCTATAAGAGGAGCTCTTTAACCTGCCTGAAGCCCTTTTAAATTCATCTTTCACTCCATTCTTCGCTTTAGCCGCATTCTTGTGTACCGTGCATATATGGCTATTGTGTGCGAAAAGAGGGACAGAGGTGAAGCCATCGTGGAGAAGAGAAAAAAAGACCAAAAGGGTCAAATGTTTGGAGCACAAACCACCCACTAATATATTCTATGGGCATTTATTTATTGTGTTGAGGAAATTCCTTAAAAACCACTTGGAATGCATTTGTACATAAACTACAAAGCTCTTCCAGTTATATTGATTCAAAAGAGAACCTCAATGTTTAAGGAAATGCGGAATAATTTATTGTTTGTATGGAAATATTAAAATAGTTCATAAATATCCCATTAATTTCAGTTAAATAATATTTTTATTTTATAATAAATGAAAAGGTTGACGAACAAATAAATTAATTAAATCCACATGAAAAATCATTATGTGAATGACATAAAGACATAAATATTTCCATCATTACGTTTAAAGTACCTACCTATATTTTTTTCTTACGTCAAAAGTATTTATACCTTAAGGTTTTTTTCATTAAATAAATAATGTTGGTTGTAAGTATTTTTAATGATTGAATCAATAAGATTAATCAAATATCGATCAATAATTGATAAATCAATTGAATCAGTCAATCGATTGATTGATCAATTCTACCCCCACCACTCAGTCCCTCCTAAGAACCAATTTTCATTTTTTTCAATTCTTTTTATTTCCATAAATTCGTCAAAATATTTGATTAATTCGCAATATCAGAAGACAAATAAAAACATATAGCTGTGCTTTCCATAAATCACGTAGAAAATTTCCTCGCACACATAGAGATAAATGTGACTCTCTAAAACTGCGCACCTGAAGTAAAAATGTTGTTTGTACACAGGTGTCCCAAAAATTGCCTCTACGAGTGATCTACTGCTCTACTTTGGTGCATGATCTCATGATCAAATGTATCAATTTTGCAAAAATTTTATTATATACTTTTTACTGCCGCTCAGTGGAAAAAAAAAGAGAGAACTCTTTAATATCTCCTTAACATGGATTGTTTCACCGTGTCTGTGAAATGTGTACATAAATTGCAAAATTGCGATCTTTCTCCCCAATATATGATCATGTCTGGCCTGAAGACAGCGCGCAGACGCTGAGGCGTGAAAGGTGTTTGTGTAAATTCTAATTAAAGAGAACTTTTATGCGTCATTTGTAGCTTATTTTGTAGCTATATTTCTTCTCTATTTCCGTTTTTTTTTTCTTTCATTTGCAACAATGTGTGCAAAAGAGGCAAAAAACGTGATAGTGCATGGGAAATTTGCAAGAGAAATGATCATTTCTCCTTCAAGAGACAATTTTATTGTCAAATGACGGTTGGAATGATGATATATTTTTGCATATACTTAACTTAGGTAGTACAGACTCCACGTTGGTCTTTTTCACATACATACATCACTCACTCCAGCCATTTAGCTTAACATTTATAATTTTTTAATTGACTTTCTTTTGGCCACATTACTCACAATATTGTTTATTTTACTGGGTTATTTGCCTCTTTCTTCGTTGCCGGTGCTTTTTTATTATGATTTCTGTCCATTTCATGAGATCTCCTCCTCAGCAGCACGGTGGTAGTTTAAGTGAGAGCAAAAATAAGAAAGGTAAAATGTTATTGCAGCATTTGCAAGTCTAATAATTTTTATTTCTCGTTATAGAATTTTAGCTGTGTTTCTTTCAGACACAGCTTTTGTGTACCGAGCAAAATCGAAAGTCGTCAGATCGGGCTCAAACTTGGGATGAGCACGAATTAGGGTCCCCACATTCCAAAAAACGTATGCGCCAAAAAAATTTTTTTCCGGCCGGCCGTCCGTCCGGCCGTCCGTCCGTCCGGCCGTCCGGCCGGATCATAAACTTAAATTGCAAGAGAACGGTGATAGATAGAGACTTGCGGTAAACGGCAAAGTTTAAATATCGACCTGAAGAAATCCGATTATGAGGTCAAATCCACCCCCCCACCCCTCCGTCCGCCATTTTGAATAACCTCAAAATTTTGTTTTCACTATATCTCAGCCGCTATTATAGCTAGAGGGCTGAAATTTTGATATGTTGTAGGGGCCATCAAGACCTTTCCAACGATACCTCATTTTCGAAAATCGGTCAAGCCGTTTAGTCAATATGGCCGCCACAATTTTTCATCGAAAATCGACCATAACTCGAAAACGGCTTGACCGATTTTGATCAACTCGGGGTCAAATGAAAGATCTCAACAAACCCTACAACTCTCTAGAACATCAGAAGTTTCAAAAGTGACCGCTAGGGGGCCAAAAATCGAAAACAAAATTTTCGATTAGTTTTCGATGAATATCTCGAAAACGGCGACATAAATTTTTTTCATTTTTTGATATGTTGTAGCTGACCATATTATCTAGCTTCATGCCGAAAATGAAGAAAATCTATGGATCCGTTCTCGAGATATAGCCTTCCAAAGTTGGCATGTCATATCTCGGGTTCTACAAGTCCGATCTTGATCAACTCAAGCGCAAATGAAAGGTTTCGTGAAACCCTACAAATGTCTAGAACATTGCAACTTCGAGAAATGACCGCAAGAGGCGCTAAAATCGAAAACAAAGTTTTCGAAAATTTCGAACTCGAATTTTTCGAAAATGGCGACATAAATTTTTTTCATTTTTCGATATGTTATAGCTGACTTCAAGACCTTTCAAACAAAAAAAAATTTATGAAAATCTATGGATCCGTTCTCGAGATATGGCTTTCCAAACATTTCTTAGGGTATGACTTTTCAACTTTTCCCGACTTTGCGCGTATTTAAATTAATTCGCGTTTAGGTTTGCTCTCACAAAATTGGTACACTGAAAGAAACACAGCTCCCGTAAGCTTGGTCAGCTTACCAGTACATTTTTATTTTTATTTAATGATATTTCTCACTATAAAGCCCTTTTTTGCACAGAAAAAAAAAACGTCAAGGCATTATTTACTTTTCTTCTCTCACGCAGCGAGGAAATTGGTATTGAATTCGGTCGGTTTGCAATGCGAAGAAATGAAAGGAAAAGCCCCACAGAGTGTGAAGGAGGGATCATGAGATGAATCAAAAATCAAGTACAAATCATATATTTAATAAAAAAAAAACAGCTCCATACAACGTTTTGTCCAGTGTGATGGATAGAAAAGTCATTCGAAGATGATGGGAATCTTGTGGAACGTTTTTTTTTCCTCCATCATCTCTTTATACTCACATAAATTTATTCGTAATTTGTTGATTTGAAAATGAAGAAAAATGAACTTGTCAGCTTCCGGTGAAGGTTACTCATTAATAATAATTTCATTATTATATTGCAATTGTTAATTCCCCGCCAATCTTTACTTAACCCATTGCTGCTATCAGAGCAGGGGAAAAAGGGAAAGTCATGAAATTTTCTTTCCATGCGAAAAATGTGTCTCTCCGCGAGAAAAGTTCGCCAATAAATTCATCATCTCACGACAGGTGTCCACTTTTCCAATTCCAAAGAGAAATTCTCATGAAATGGGAAAAATTGATTCATACCACGCGCGTTTATATGCAGTTGATGCCGACATTTTGCAATTTAAGTGGTTAATTAAGTGGAATCTAAAAATTAATTTAATCATTCGGTGTGATTTAGTTAATCAGTCGTTAATCTTTTCTTTTCTTCTTTCCAAATGCATATTTGCGTTTTTTTTTTGTGCAACGTTGTGCGTTTATAAATCAAAATTAGCAGTTTTATGTTGTTTCTTTTAACACAAAATCTTATCTTATGCTGCTTCTTGGGTTTTGTTTTCTTCACAGAGGTTAATGTACAAAAAAAATTCAGGTGTCAGCTTTTAATTAAACATCATAAATGTATGTAAATTAATTTATCAGCGTTCAGGTGTTTAAATAATCTGGGCTTTGAGAATTTCCGGGTTGTTTGAAGGAGCTTTTTGCGATAATTTAATCGGCGAAACATTGACTCGAATGATTTGAAGCATTTTGGGCAAATTAATCAGCGAAACATTTTCAGGAATGTTTTGAAACATTTAAAGAATATTTTTGAATTTTAAGTGTAATATTAACCGGCTTTTTTTCTCTGTAATTCCAATTGGAAATTGTAAGTTTTTTTTCGCAAATTCTTACTCTTTTTCTAATTTTCCAAAAAACAATACGAGTCAAAATTATTTCCTTGAGTCAGAGCAACATCCATATATGGTTGAATAAGCTCCTTTTACGACAATTCATTTATTAAAAAAAATCTTGTTATAGAAGGAAACATAAGAAGCAGCATAAATGGGTTAACATGTATTTGCAAGACATCTTTAACAATTTTTTCCTGCCAATATTCCCCGCTAGAAAAAAGCAAATATAAGAAAAAAGCAAATGAAGAAATTTGTCACTTTTTTCCCATCATAGTGCTTATTTTCCCCCACATGAGGAAATTTCTCTATGTATGTATGAGGTTAATGAAGGCTAATCGATTGAAATTCGCTATGAGGCAAAAATTGGAAGTAGCCAAAAAATCACAAGAAATTGATGAAGTGGAAGTGTTTGCTGGGGCATCTTCTAAAGCACTTTTGTCCATCACTTTGTGCTTCGTGGCACAAAATGAAGATTCATTGCACTCGGGCATTACATGAACTCCTTTTCTCCATACCATTTGTCTACTATATACCTACAATTTTATAATACAATTTGATGTACTCACCTGTGTTATATCGGTGTGGTTGAGCGAGAGCTCGTGTATGGGGCATTACTTGCTTGCTTACCATCGAAAATACCTCAGTTGTCGGTTTGACTTCGAACGAGCTAAATCGTGGTCTCCAAGCGCGACTCCCGGGTGCACACTTGGTGTTTGCTCAACACTCATCTTTTTCCCTGGAAATCCAGGGAGGAACTCTCATTAAATTCTTTTTTATTTTAATTTAATTTAAGTGTGGAAAATAACACGTTTTGGCAATCATGTGATTTTTGTGTGATTTTGTGGTTCTTTTTTTTGCCTCGCGGAGAATCATAAACTTCTTGACATGAAGTTTTAGGATTCTCTGTAGCCTCTCCCAGGTTTCTTAATCACTATTAAATTTAATTCACATTCAGTAGCCAAAAAAAGTGAAGAAATTTATCAATAAAAAAATGTTAATGTGAAGTATAAAAATTTTCTCACTACAAAATTAAATTGTAATTGCTAGAAATTCTTCGTTCCACATCAATTACTTTTGTGTTATATATTTTATCTTAACGCGCCCCAAAAACCTCAAGAAATGCAACTATTCTTCTATTTTTTCGGTGTCAAAGAAGGGATTATTTATTAAGACGATTTATAAGGTGTTTTAACTGTCTTCTAATCACATTATGTTGACAGGAAGTTTGAGCAATAGAAGCATAAAAAAGCAAATGATTGTAAAATAAAATAAAATACAATGTTGTCAACCTTCTTCGACCTAATAACATAGTCACATTGCCGAGTCTCTATCATTGCTCGAAAATTTTAAGTTAAATGGAGGGAAAATAGTAAATTGCTGAGCGATAACAGGTGTATTAGCTTTTTTTTCTCTCTCTCGAAAATTGTTGTGCTGAAGCAAAATTGGCTGTTGAATGTGATGGAGATGTAAAGCAATTTTAAAGAAAAAAAAATGTGTATCATCACTGAAGAGGGAAATTGGAGCTAAAATAGGCAGATTATAATTATCTCCAATGTCCCTCTCACTTATTGGACGATGTGTGTGCCACAATTTCCAGTGATTGAAGAGCTTTGGTGAAAAGATGAAATTTTTGGTGAAATGACTTCGAACAATGTGCCAAACGGTACGACGACCAACATCATCAAGGCACCCAATGGGTCGTCTATAAATGGGAAAGGTGCTGAAGATGATCCCTCATGGGATGCTCAATCTGCATCAACATTCTCCCGGCAAAATAGCATGGAGTGCTGGGACTACACCATTGAGCTTGAGTGTCTCCAAGGGCCCCAAGGTTGGCATTTTCTTCTTTTTTTCACTTCTCTGTAGCAGCATCTTTAAGGGGCATATCGTTCCCATCTCTTTTGCATTCTATGTGCAAGAAAATTACATTCTCTTACAGTTATGCAATAAACCTCCATTGGGTGCTTGTTCTCATCTTAAAAAAAAAACTATGCAATAGACGCTGTCTACATTATGCTATATGTTTTAAGTTCTCTCGTAAATGAAGGCGCTGGGAATTTAAATTAAATATCGATAGTTTTTTTTTTTCTTTTTATTCTTTCCTCACCCAAACTCAAATTGCGGTGTGAATGTCGCTGGGAAGCACAAACAACTTAAATTGCAGATCATTAGCTTGGTAGGGTCTGATTGCTCTTATGCTTTAAGTTTAGATTCTTTTTTTTGCACCTCTTCTTGTGTAGGCAAACTAAGCAACGCACCAGATGTAGAACTCCCGTAAATAAAATTAATAGAAGATGTTGAAGAAGTAATTAGAGGAAATTTTCTTTTTTTTTTGTATCTTTACTTAATTTGATTATTGAGCTGAAGAAGCTTTGAAGCCGAAGAAAATCGAGAAAAAATTAATTTAATTTAAAAATTTCATGAAGAAACTTTGAAATAAATAATGAACATTAGCAAAAGATTTCCATTATTTTTTTCAACACAACAATTTAAAATTCAAATTCATTTACAAAGTTTGTGAAAAATTATCCTCAATTTCACAATGAAATGAAAATCATGAAATTTATGAAAAAAATGTTTGGTCATTTAATTTTATAAGTAGGTACATTTGAGACCTGAATTATATCGTAATTTTGTAAACCAACAATCTCTGGAGAGACTTTTTTGGTTTGTTTTGACTCCCGAGGTTCTTGCAGAGTCATAACTACAAGTATTTTGTGATGTTAAGTAGACTCTGGGAGCTTCTAAAAGAATTTAAAGAGTCATAAAGTTATAAATTGACATTTTTCAGGCAATTTTAAGGTTAAAAAATCCGGGATTTTTTTTCAAAAGACTTTGATAATAAATAAATAAATAAAATTACAAATTCTTCTTTAAAAATTCACAACATTCCATGCAATTTTTTGGGGAAAGAGATAAACAAATACCAAAGTTAATGTTTCAGCCTTGAAAATACATATTAGTTGCAAAATAAATATCACCCTGAAAAATTAGCTCCATCTCCCCTAAATTACTATAACTCGTGATAATCTGCCGTAATCAACGTGAAATTGAAGATTTGGAAAGATGAATGGTTGGTTAAGTTTTTGGATAATCTCTCAAAAATGCTTCTTTTGTGAAAATTGCAGTCTTTCCCATCCTCTCTCTAAAACGTCTAAAATAAACACTTTACAACCCATCAATAAAGTGATTGCCACATCAGATATACGTCACCGATTTTAATATAATTTCCCCCGGCAAGTAAAGTGTGTGCCCGTCTTGCGCAAAAGCAACCGAATTACATAAAAAAGGTTGAAGAGAGAAAAAATCGTCGTTGAGCTTTGGAAGCATTTTTTATGCAAGAAAAAGATTACCATTTCCGCCGGTTTGAGGCAAAATCTCCACACCAAAGTCTCTCTGAGGTGGTCTGGAAAAGAAGCTTCAATGAATTCACTGAAGCGATCATTTGATCGTGTTTCTATTGATTTTTATAATCTCTCTTTTCTCTCTGCATTTATTTACCATACATATGTGTGTACCTGTTCAAACTCTAATGATTTACGGGAGTGTTGGGGCGAGCATTAAAAAAATAAAAGATGTGTTAATAATGAAACTTGCTTCAATGGTGATTCAGCTCAATGACTTTTTTTTTAAAAAGGTAGAAAAATTTCATGAGTGTGATTTGCGTTTTATATAAATTGAAATGCTCATTACATGAGCGATCCTCGGCGGTTCGTTTTGTTGAATTAGCCAAACTTCCCATGTTGATGTGGGCTGCCGGAAAATTAAAAAAATATTTACTGACACTTTGGCGGGGATTGTGTAATTATTTTTCATTATACCCTGAAAAAAGAAATTGGAGCATAATATTTTTCCGACTTAGAGCTCGCCGTGTAGCTTTTGCGGAGGTCAGAAGTCAATTGCCTCTGACGAGAAATGTGAAGAATGCGCTTAATTTTAACCTAATGGATCAATTTGTTGCAATTTTTTTTCCATTCACTCACCTGAACGCCCTGAACCCCCTACCAACGTCTCAGTGGACGCTTTGAAGCATTTTGCGATCTTGAAATTACTCAAAAAATAACTCTCATTTTACCTATAAGAGCTATACCTTGGCAACAAAATGAAAGAAGAAATTGGCAGGGAGGATCCCTTGCGAAAGGAAAATGTTTTAATTTTAGGATGATACCGGCATTATATAGAAATATTTAAAGTGAAGGAAAGTCTCAAGTCATGACAGGAATGCTATTTTCCCTTTCCGGCATTGTGTCTGATCATTTTGAGGCAACAAATTGGATTCGTTAGCCAAATTCATAAGCCAAAGTGCCGGTGAAAGTTCTCACTCTCTGATGCAAAATTACTTTTTGGCATCTCTCGCTCATCTGACATGAAGAATTGAAAGATTTGGCAATTTTTTCATCACCCCCCTTTGGCCTTCCTCAGCAGAATCTCTGTGGGAAAATTCAATGAAAGTACCAAAGTGCCCAGATATTTACCATTTTGCCGTTAAAAATTCACAAAAAGAACTTTCATCGGAATTTATTGAGGAAGGAAAAAAAGCTCAAAACTCAAAATGGGGGTGAATGCCATGAGGAAAAAAATGACTCGAAAAGAAATGAAATCGTCAATCAATTTGGTTATAATTGGAAGGTAATAAAAGTTAAATGAATGTGTTTATTGGAATCAATTGAAACCCATTGTTAATGGTAAACCGTATCGCTTTAAAGAGTTTCGCGGTTTTAATTTTCAATAGTGCTTTATTGCCCGGCAAGTGTACTCGACACAGGGAAATTGGAAATTCATCGTGCACAATTTCTCGGAATCTTGAAATTTTGCCAATTGGGGGCTAGTAACTAATTAAATTAAGTGTAACAATGAAGATCATTCACTGATCTATTTAGACTATAAGTCTCCACTGTTTACTTCATTACTTAATTTAGATTAAGTAGTTGAAAATGACCAGGCATCTCCATCATGATTTATGACCAATTTAGCAAAAAACTTATAGGTAGTACATATGGAAACCAGGCGCCTCCACTGTCATCTCTGGTTTACTTCGCACTAAATCTTTTGACGACCAGGCGTCTCCATCGTAATATTTATTTATTCTCTTAAAATTATGTCTAAATTATCTCAACACGCCTAATGTTTAATCGTACGTAGTTTGGGATTCTGCAGTTTCTCATTGAATTAAATCTAAATGAGAAATAATTTTAATTAAAGAACATATTTTTATATTACTTACATCCCCTTGCTAAATTCTTCACCTTCACCTTCGCAAAGTTTTCTAAATGTCTCGCTGAGAAGAAATGAATTTCGCAGATTCATTTCTATCGAGATTATATGTATGTACCTTTTGGGTGAATTTTAATTGAACATGTTTCACCTTTCATTTTCTTTCATTTGCAATAGGAAGTGAACAAAAAAAAGCGAATAAGACTCTTGTCCATTTTACGTGGGTGAACAATTGTGCGCTTGTTTTGCCACAGCATTCACCTTTTATTGGAGGGAGTGTTTCTTTCTCGATATAATACCTTTATTTTTTTTTCTTGCCATGATTTTCACTCACAGCAGCAATTAACTAAAGAGACAATCTCAAAATCTTCAATTTGCAGATCTTCAGCTGGCCGCGGAATTGGGAAAGACACTGCTGGAGCGAAATAAAGAATTGGAGAGTGACTTGCGGCAGCATCAAGCGATCATAAGTGATCAAGCGCAAGAGATTGAGGTAAAGAAATTCATGTCATGCTTAAAGAGCATTGACCATTGCTGGCTGGGTGTAGTATGTCTTTTAGGAGGCAAATGTTTCTCTTTTGCTAAAAATAAAATCGATTTGGTACCATTTCGAGGGTATATAGCATCCAAATGGCATTGTTGGAATTCTCTTGTGGTCAAAATGCCAACAAACTCACACACAATGCGTCCACTGCACACTTTTCGCGGCTTTTTGGCCATAATATTGTTTGGTCTTTGCGCGCGCGAGAACAATTGGGATAGTGTGGTGAGATTGATTGGAATCTCGGTGAAAGAGCAAGCCATTTGGGACTCGTACAGTGCTTATGGGTCGCTCGAAAGTATTTAACATTGTTATGAAACACGTAGCGTCTAAAAAAAATCATGTGTTTGAATACAATGATCCATTTCTGTGATTATTTATGTTTTTATTGTCTGATGGATTAATTAAAAGAAAGAAACTTACACCGAAAATTCTTCACGCCATTTGATCACTGTTATACCCGCCCGAAAAGCCTTGCGAAAATCTTCTCGAAAAAAAAAAAGAAAGGTCCATGGGAATTTGGTCAATCTTTCTATTTATTTCTTTACAAATTTTTTTTAAACTTTTCTGTCCAACTCAGAGAGAAAAGAAGTGTGACAGAGCTATTACACACCCGGAGAAGTGTGAAAACACACCTGGAGAAGTGTGAATGAGGGTCAGTGACGTCACCGAAAATTTCAGCAAATATTTCAACAAAGATGAAACTTGAGTTTCATGGTCATCTCAAAAAGTATGTCGCAACCCTTCAAAAATTAGTGTCTGTCAAAGGAATTCGCGACGACATGTCGTAAGACAATTCAAAAATTTTCCTTTTTTTCAAGATTGAATATTTCTTTAAACGATTTAATCACTTTTAACTTTTTTATGTTATTTTTTATTTAATAAAACTCATAAAATAATTTAAAAAATAAGAAAATATTTTTTAAAAAATGTAAAAAAAAATCGGTGGTAGATAACACATTTTTAGGTTTTTGGGATCTTTTCTTTTAGAAAACAATCAGGATGGCGTCCTCTCATCACATACTTTCGGCCGCCATATTGAATACCAAACCCTTATTGACTTTTTTTTTATATTTCCGAATCTACAAAAAAAAGTTCTGAATTTTTAATTAATTAATTTTATGAAATTATTTTAGCTAGGCACTAAAATATCTATTTAGAATGAGAAATTTGTATACCAATGAAAACTTTTTTGAATAAACCGTACAGTAGTTTTTAATTGATGAATAAATTATTATTATTATTTGCGGTAAACGGCAAAGTTTAAATATCAACCTGATATCTGATTATGATGTCAAATCCATCCCCCCACCCCCCACCCCGTCGGCCATTTGGATAACTTCAAAATTTTGTTTTCGTTATATCTCAGCTCCTGTAGTAGCTAAAAATCTGAAATTTTAATATGTTGTAGGGGACATCAAGACCTTTCCAACGATACATCATTTTCGAAAATCGGACAAGCCGTTTAGTCAATATGGCTGCCACAATTTTTCATCGAAAATCGTCTATAACTCGAAAACGGCTTGACCGATTTTGATCAACCCGGGCTCAAATGAAAGATCTCAACAAACCCTACAACTCCCTAGAACATCCGAAGTTTCAAAAGTGACCGCTAGGGGGCCAAAAGTCAAAAAAAATTTTCGATGAGTTTTCGATGAATATCTCGAAAACGCCATTATCGATTTGCTTCATTTTTTTGATATATTATAGTCTACTATAACATCTATTTATAAAAAAAAATTTGTCGCCATTTTGAAAATATTGAGTTCCAACTTTGACATGTCATATCTCAGGTTCTACAAGTCCGATTTCGATCAACTTAAGCGCAAATGAAAGGTTTCGTGAAACCCAACAAATGTCTAAAACATTGAAACTTCGAGAAATGACCGCAAGAGGCGCTAAAATCAAAAACAAAGTTTTCGAAAATTTCGAACTCGAATTTTTCGAAAATGGCGACATAATTTTTTTTTTTCATTTTTCGATATGTTATAGCTGACTTCAAGACCTTTCGAACAAAAAAAAATTATGAAAATCTATGGATCCGTTCTCGAGATATGGTCTTCTAAAGATTTCATAGGGTATGACCGGTATGATTTTTTGTTTTGTAAAAGATATTGTATATAGTTCAGTGAATTACTTTATGTATTATGGATAATGTCTGAATAAAATTCAATTCAATTCAATTCATTCAATGACTTATCAACTTTTCCCGACTTTGCGCGTATTTAAACTAATTCGCGTTCTAGTTTGCTCTCACAAAATTGGTACACTGAAAGAAACACAGCTCTCGTAGGCTTGGTCAGCTTACCAGTACATTTTCATTTTTTTTTTAAATAAAAAACCAATTTATTTAATAATTTTTTACAACTTTTTTATTATTTAAAAATTTAAATATTTTAAATTAAAATAAAGAATAAACATATTTTTAAAAAATAATAAAAAAACAAAAAATACAGTGTTGTTGATGCTCGAATCATATTTCTTTTATAAAAAATAATAATATTAAATCCGCTTTATGATTATTTTAATTTAAAAAGAATAAGTTTTTATATTGTTTTTTTTCTAATTTTTTTTTATTTTTATTTAAGAAAAAAAAACTTAAAAAACTTATTATTTTTTTTATTTTTTTTAAATTAACTTGTAAAAAACTATTTTGGTTTTTAGAGGTAGTCCGATTGACTTTAATTTTTTTTAAAGTTAGGTAAAAGACTTACAAATATTTCAATTTTTTTTGTAGATTCGGAAATATAAAAAAGTCAATAAGGGTTTGGTATTCAATATGGCGGCCGAAAGTATGTGATGAGAGGACGCCATCCTGATTGTTTTCTAAAAGAAAAGATCCCAAAAATCTAAAAATGTGTTATCTACCACCGATTTTTTTTTTTACATTTTTTAAAAAATATTTTCTTATTTTTTAAATCATTTTATGAGTTTTATTGGTTTTATTAAATAAAAAATAACATAAAAAAGTTAAAAGTGATTAAATCGTTTAAAGAAATATTCAATCTTGAAAAAAAGGAAAATTTTTGAATTGTCTTACGACATGTCGTCGCGAATTCCTTTGACAGAAACTAATTTTTGAAGGGTTGCGACATACTTTTTGAAATGACCATGAAACTCAAGTTTCATCTTTATTGAAATATTTACCAAATATTTTTTTTCTAGATAATTTATCATTTATTAAATGGTTCTAGCTCTGGTTCTATTTGAGCCTATATTGCCGTGGAAAAAAATACGCGAAATATTTGCCAATAATCAACAAAGATCAATTTTATTGTGTCTTACAAATATATCAGTAGCGACATCTATCGATTGTTCCACAAAAATTTCAGAGCTGAAATTTTCGGTGACGTCACTGACTCTCTTTCACACTTCTCAGGCTTCTCAGGTGTGTTTTCACACTTCTCCGGGTGTGTATAGCGGAACAAAAAGTGTGTATGACGGAATGATTTCTCTCTGAGAAATTTCTTTTGCTTGACTTAAGAATAAAAATTTCATAGTCCATTTAGAAATTTAATTAAATTAATAAGAAAAATGTGAAGAATTTGAAGAAAAATTGAGAAGAAGAGAATGAGTTATGACACGGAATTTACCTTGAGAGTGACCAATTCTTTCCTGTTTCTCACCTTCTAAAAAATGTTTAAATTTCTGCAGTATTTGACAAAACAAACGGCGGCTCTTCGGGAGGTGAACGACTCGAGGCTGCGGATGTATGAGAACCTCGAAATCAGCATTTCAGACTTGGAACGAACCAATCATCGGTTGGTTATTGAGAATGCCGCCGATAAGAAGAATATTAAAACGTGAGTTTTATCTAATTCATCTGCTCCAGCGATGTCCAACGATTTCCTGCTATAAACGAAACTTTTCTTTGCTTTTTCTTGCAGCCTGTGCCACACGGTCGAGAATCTGGAGGCTCGATGTGACGAGCTCGTAAAACAAACGGATGAGCTCAATCGAATCATTGCCATGGAGAGGCGGAAGAAGGAGCGCCAGCAAAACAGGGAGAATGGATGGAAGGATGGTGCGATGAAGTCATCAAAGTCATGCCAAGGAAATCACGATAGTGAGCCAGAAGCAGATGAGGTGAGATTTTTCATATGAACATGAAACACGTTAAAAAGACAATTTGAACATATTTAAAATGCCCCAGAGATCAATACATTGTGTATCAAATAGAAGTTTGCAAATAGCCTCTGCATGATTCGCATGATTGCAAAAGAAAAGAAATTAAAAAAAAAAGAAAACGAAACAACTTTATAATTTTTTAATGATTCCCAGCTTTTGCCATGTTAGACATCTTTTTTCTCCATATAATGCTGCATAAGACGTAAAAACATTAATAAATCTTTGAATTTTTATTTGTAATTTATTTTTATGAAATATCTCCTAAAAAATATTGCAATAATACGTTCAGCCCTGATAATTTTTATCTCATGGGAGTTCCTTGATATTAAAAGAAAAAAAAACACCCTAAGATTGCCAAAAGATTGTGGGTGACCCTATCAGGTTCGAAATGTGGGCTAGGGTGTGGTTTTCTGGAATATTTTTTTTCAAAGTTGCAAATTCATAATTTTCCTTTATGGATGAATTTCAAATTTCAAAAATAATTCTTAATGCTTTATGATTCGTTTCTAATTTATTTTGTTTGATTTGTATCTTCTAAAATTCGAATAGGAGCATTAAAATGCATAAACTTCTTTTCCAATCCAGTCAACTTTGAAATTTCTCAAAGAAAGTTAAGAAATAATTTTTCTAGACTTTTAGAAATTGCAAAAAAATCTTTAGCATCAAATTAGGACAATTTTCTTTAAAATATTTTATTTGAGGGATTTTTTTTGTTCATATTAGCGGGAAATTTATATAAAATCTACATAAATAAATTTTGGAAAATAGCTTAGAACAATAAATTCTTTACGTTTATTTTCCTTTATAAAACGATATTTGTCAGTTATTAGGGTTCAACCATAAACTGTCAAAATCTTACTACAACTTTCAAAAAAAAAAGAAAATATTTCTATGAGAATCTATCTTAATTGTTAAAAATTGAATAGTTCAGAAAAAGCTAAAAAAAACTCATTTCCCAGAAAAATTAAACAAAATTAGTTGGTGTTCCACTTCGTGGCCAACACCAAGTATTGTAATCGTCGGAAAAACCGACCACCTCAGATCGGGCTTAAACTTGGTATGAGCACGTTTTAGACATCCCACATTACGAAAATGGTGGTGGAAAATTTTTGATCCGGCCGGCCTGCCGTCCTGCCGTCCTGCCGTCCTGCCGTCCTGCCGGTGCGCCAAACTTTGCCTTATAGCTCAAGAACGGTAATAGATAGAGACTTCCGGTTTGAAGTTTTCTATAGAAATGTGGGTGTAAAATTTCATTTTTTCGCATTTTCAAAATCCAAGATGGCCGCCGTCCGCCATTTTGAAATACCGTCAACCACTTCCCTTACCGCTAGAGATCTGAAATTTTAGTATGTTGTAGAGCTCAGTGAAACGTTTTCATCAACAAATCATACTTGAAAGTCGGTCAAGCGGTTTAGCAAATATGGCGGCCTAAAGCAAAAAGTGTTTTTTCGATATAACTCGAGAACGGCTTGACCGATTTTGATCATCTTGGTATCAAATGAAAGGTATTGAGAAGCCCTACAACTGTTTAGAACATTTCAAGTTATAAAAACATCCGCAAGAGGCGCTAAAAACAAAAACAAAAATTGCCTAACTTTAAAGGGCTATATCTCCGAACATCTGTTATAGATTTCCTTTAAATTTTGATATGTTGTAGCCTGACTCAATATCTATCACCAGTCCGAAAATGAAGAAATTCTATGTCGCCGTTTAGAAGATATCGCAGTTTGAAAAATTCTTGAATTTGAAAAGTTCTAAGAGCCATATCTCCTGAACTACTTGTCTGATTTTGCTCAATTTGGTATCAAATTAAAGGTTTTGCAATTATCTACAACTTTCTAGAACATCAGAAACCTCTAGAACCATTCCTTCAAGACGAAAAATGCGAAAAACTCTTTTTGTGAAACAAAAATCCGCCACTTTGTGTTCTAGAGGTGACCTTGAAAATCATTGAGATATATGTCAAATTATAGCTTATTTCAAGACCTTTCTAGAACTAATCATGAAATTTCTGTAGGTGTTATAGAACTAGAGATATGAACATTTTTATGCATCAAATTGCTGAATTTCACAAAAAAAAATAAACTTTGCCTACTAATATTGCTCACAAATAGTATTACAACGCATAAACAAACTTCTACACGTTGTGGGACACCAACTCTTATAACTGGACGCGTTATGATTGACTTTCCTGAGAAAAAGATTTTGAACAGGAAATTTCCAATATGAAAAAACCTTTGAAAAAAATTTTTGGCGCTTTAAAGAAATAAACCTAATTAATTTCCTAATTTAACCCGTTTTCCCTTAAATATTGAATTATTAAAAATGAAAGAAAAATGATTATTTCTTGATTATTTGGAACTCCTAATTCCCGGATTTCCGCAGACATTCTAAATCAATGAAAATTTAGATAAATGAGATTTATTGAATCAAATTATCAAGAATCAAGAGATAAAAAATCTTATCAATTCTATCCCTATTCTGGTGGATAAATCAATGAAAATTCCACCTAAATAAAATATAGCACATGCAGAAGAAAATTAAGATTAATTTTCATTTTTAATTGTCCTACAATATGCCACTCATTGGGTCAGATTTCTACAAATTATTTCTACAATGATTCTCATCATAAAATAATAAACTCTCACAAATAAATTCATAAAAATTTTCACCATAAAACCTCAATTAAGCATTCCACCACCACAGGTGATATCAGCTAAAATCTTGTCATTTCTCCGTACAAATGACATCATCCCATGATAAGAAAGTGGCATATTCATTTAGCGATGAAAACTGTTGTTTTATTGCAAATAAAAATTTCCCACAAATAAATGCCAACATTAGAGGAACTTTTTCTGAAAATTTTTGGTGTGAATGAAGATTTAATTTTTCTCTCATGTTTCTTCTACACCAAAAAATGGCTTTTGTCACATCTTAATTTTTTAATTTTTATGTGAAAATTTTAATAGAAAAAAAATGCATTCGTTTTGAGAAAGAATTAACTTGGAATAATTTTTCCCAGAGAAAGAACAAACAATACGTTGTGCTATGAATAAATTTTAATGCTTTTTTTGGATGTTAAATAACTTTTTTTTTCGTCACGTGTTTAGAAAGAAAAAAGATAAAAAAAAATGAAGTCAAGGCGAGATTGTGAATTTACAATCTCAGATCAACCTCATGAAAGTCATATTAAAGAAAAAAAATATTTCAAACACTTCACAGAAAGTAATTGAAAGAATTTTGCCAAATTCACTGAGAGAGAAGTATGTCGAATAAATCACGAGTTAATAGGCCGCAAGTGAGAGAACATTCCAGCATAGCAATTATGCTTGCAAATTTTATGCTGGGTTTGAAGAACCCACGTGTTTTTTTTTACTTTTGGGAAAAGTATTATTTTTTTTTGGTTTGTTGTTTATTTTCTCTTCTTTGATTTTCTTTTGCGAGGTATTTTGCGCGCAGAAGAACTTTTTTTTCCGCTTTTGCATTGCTTAAACGCCTCTTTTGGACTAATTAACCAAGTCAATATGCTTCATTTGAGGAAATACACAAATACAATCATGTTATGTACAAGAATGTTATTTTACCCCTCAATGATATTTGGTTTTTCCTCTTCCTTATTTAATACCTTCCTTTATTTTTTCTAGTTTGAGAAAAAACTTGACATTGCTTTTACTTTTTTTTCCACCCAGGCATCAAGTTTAACAAATGAAGAACATTTGCATTCTTCAAATAACCACGAAACCGGAGATTTTAGTAGTTTATCCACGAGACTGCACGATGCTGTTGATTTTGCAGCAAATGGAACCATCAGACCCAGTGCCAATTCCACAGAGGACCAGGTCCATGAAAATGAGGAGCTACTCAAGTTAATGACTGACTTGAATAATACAAAGAAGGAACTTTTCTGTGAACAGCAACGAAATTCCGAAATGGAAGAACAACTCATTTCAATAAGTAAAATAAATAATTAATTTGAGAAATCATTAGGGAATTTTTTTATCTAATAAACCTCTTTTGTGCTTAGTTCAAGAAAATCAAACTCTGCAGGGACGGTTGGCAAATTCAAATGCAAACGAAGAAATGAAATCCATCCACGATGAATTGTCCATTCTTGAGGAAGTTCGGTAAGTTAAAAGAACTTTTTGCACTCATTTCATTTGAATTTTTCTTTTGAATTCCCACTGAATTTTCCACAGACAAGGTCAAATGTGCAGTCGATGCCTAAGAATGGTTGACGATAAGAATCTGCAGCAAGACGAAGATGATGGTTTAATGGGTGTAGATCATGAGGATGACGATCAAAGTTTGCTGGATCTGATAAATGCCCAGAAGGTTGAACATTCATACCGCCCACCACCCACAAAGGTGATTTCTTGCATCAATTTTTCTATTTTCTCTCACCCATCAACTCGCTACTCCTCCGCATCTCCCTCACATCCCCATATTCCCATAAAGGAAATTGGCTTTGCAATCTTTCTCTCAGTTCTATGTCAATTGCTGTGATTAATTGTGGTGTCTGTGCTTCAATTCTCCTCACCCTCCACCACCACCCACTTATAACACCCCCACCTCCACATACGATAAAATGAAAGAAGAAAAAAAACTCAGATTTTGGTGATTTTTTTTTCGTGAGATACTTCTTTGAGAATTAAATCACGAAATTAAACCGCATTTTCGTGTTTAAAAGCTACAAGAGGCTTAGAAAGTATAACTCGCAGCTCTCAGTCAGTCACAATCAATCAACGTGATAAAGTGATTCAACACACTAACAGAAAGAGAAAAAAAAAGAAGGCACGCGGTTTCACTTTTTATATGAACACATGAATTATTTCGTCTTTCTGATCATCTTCAATCGAAAATTAAGTGGTAAGTCATTTGGAGCACACAAAATTAGAATTTTTAAACGCAAACTAATGAATTTTAAAATACGCAGAAAGAGAGAAAAAAAATTTCTTATCTTGCCATTGAATTGCAAAATTCTCCAAATTATGTTGTATGCTATGTATATATTTTCGTGACCAATCAATTTAATGATGATTTCGTGAATCTCAATAACTTCATTTAATAATTGCCATAGCCTAAATTTCTAAGCTAAACGATTTTAATTGAGGGTTAAAAAGAAGGCGGCAGAGTGAAAAGTTAATTAATTGATTAGAAAATTTCGAATATTGAAAGCATTTTTTAGTCGATTTCTCGTGAAAAAAAAATGTCTTGTTCAGGTGTAACTAGGGGTGTGTTTGGGTGTTTTAATACCCCTAAAAATTCAGGCAATTCAGGCATTTTATTTAGGGGTCAAAAAGTAATATTTTTATGCTAAAAATTACATTAAAAAAAATTTAAAAGGGGATTTAAAAAAAAATATATAAAACTTCAAAAATAAACATAAAAAAATAACGTCAAACGTTTGAATTGAACAAACAACAAATTAATAGCTGATAATTCAAATGCAATAGTCGTTATTATGATTTAATTTTAAAATATTTATAACCTTGATTTCTTATTCATTTTCAATTCATTTTAAAAAATTAAAAAATTTGTTTTAATTATTCCCTTAAATAAATTTCTGACCGCGTCTCTCTTTGTGCTTTTTTTTATTAAATTGTGTCGGAAGTTGTGCTCCAAAGTTTTTCAATCAACTCAAGTTTTCTTGAATAAGAAAATGAGGAGAGCTTTTAAAAAGTGTTCGAGATAAATTTCTCCGAAGGTAATGCACAAGCTGAGAGTTTTATGTATTCAAAATTACTTTGCATCGAAGCTCTCTCTCGTAATTGGGCGGTAGCCAATGTAGAGCTTTATACGAATTTATTAGTCAATCAAATGTATTTTTTAAAGAATTTAATCTTCGTAATATTATTATTTTACAATTAAAATCTATTCAAAGGAGGTGTTTAGATGAAAAGTTTATTCAAATAGAAAGAGAGTAAAAATTCAGAATAAAGGATCATATTCAGCAACCAAGAAATCCTTGAAATTTCAGAAGAAAGTCTTGAAATTTCAAGGATTTCTTGGTTGCAGAATAGGGCCAAAAATCTCAAGTTTGGAATTCTCTGTGCAAATACGAATCGTTAAAAAAATATTCAATTAGAAATAAGACGTTAAAATGTTCATTTTCCTAAAGAATCTAACATTAGAATTTTCTGAAATGTAAGTAAATTTTGGATTAAGACCTAAAGAAAATCTAAATTACGGTTAAAACAATAAGAAAACTGACTGTTTTAGTCATCGATTTGAGAGCATTGTAAGTATTTTTTTTTATTATTTATTTCTTTCAATTTATATAATTATTATCAAAAATAAAAGATCGAACGAAAGAATTTTGGCAAAAAGCAAGAAAAATTCATTAAATAGAATCAAAAGCCGCTCAAAGTTAGCACGGCTTAGGACTCGAAAAATTCAATAAAGTAAAAATTCTAATTTCTTCAATTGTATAAAAAATATTTTATATTCTATATTTTACTATATTATTATTATATTATTATAAAATTAATCTAACAAAGTTATTTATTGGGGATTTCTTTGCATGCTATTTAATAATTATTTTATTATATTATCCAATTTGTAAAAGTTATTTTGTGAAAATAAATATGTAGGTATAAAATGCGCAATTCATGCAGATAGAGGTGAAGAAAAATTAATTAAATGAACGTGTTTTATTTAAAATATTTTGAAAAAAATACAATTTTACAAAATAAACAGAGAATATTTTAATAATTTTTAAAGAAAATCATTGGAATGAATATATTTTTATACATGAAACTTGATTTATAGTTTTCAGAGCTTTCAGAGGTATTTCACGAAAGTTACTCCAAATTTTGAGTTTTTTTTTGCAATTGAAAACACACCACTCAACACAGTAATGAAATAAAGTGTACCTCCCTCTCTTTTGAGGTATCGCGCGCCCCCCTCAAATGATTCTCTCACCATGCATTTTACACAACTTTTATTTAATTACACCTTTATACCATTTCTCTCTCTCTTCTGTTTTTAGGCCGAAAATCACGCTTTAATCACGCAAATTTCCCGTGGCTTTAAATTCATGTTTTACATATTACTTGTACTTTTCATGACTTTTCGATAAACTTTATAAAAATAATAATAAATTTAATAATAACTCTGCACAAGTGAGCACGTGAAAATAGGGTACAGTGGTTATTTCTTTTTTATTTAATTATTGGTTTATCTCCGTTTCATAATCACATGATTTTCTTTCTCTCTTTATTCAATTAATCATTGAATATATTTTTTCTTTAAAAAAAAAAGATATATTTTATTGAAGAAAATCACGTTGAAATTTTTTTCCACGTGTTATGGAGTCGCAGAAAGTCTCTGTAAGTTATTACTTCATTCTCTGAATTGATTTCTTATCTATCTAGTAGAACACATACAAAGTATCAAAATTGTCGGGAAAGTCTTTTATACAATTTTCTTTTAGACATAACACCCTTTAAAAGCATTTGAGGAATAAAACTATTAATATTAACACGTAAAAGTCTTGAAAATTAAAAAAAAATGTGAGAGAGATTTTAGTTCAAGTGATTTAACCAACTAACCTGCATGTCCTTTGTCGTAACGTTTTATCTTCTTTTTGGTTTATTTGTTAAAGAATTTTATTGTTGTTGTTGATTTTGTGTAATTTGCATTTAACACTCATAAAAACACACCCTTAAATATTTTTTTTTATAAAAGAAAAAAATTCTTTCAGTTTAAGAATTTTTTCTCATTGAAAAAAAAAAGAAATTTTAGTATCATTTTTTCTTTTATTTATTATTATTTTTTATAGGAGAGTTGTTCGATTTGTGAGCACCTGACAAAATATCTGCATGAATTGCCAGTGTCGTTAATTTCATTATTGCTTGAATTGTGGCTACATTTTAGGAGTTTAGCTTTTATTCGATGGATCCTTAAGATTGTTCAGTGGCCAGCACTCCTCATTTACCGTATGATCGGTTTTCCCAACTATGACGATTTCAATTTTAGTATGTAAGATTGAAAAGAAGAAAAAACAATTTTTTGAAAAAGAAAATAATTTTTTTTGGTAGAAAAAAATTACAATTCCACCCATAACTGTTGAACAGTTTAAAAATTCTTTTAATTTATCATTTTGAAAAATACCACAAAGAGCACCAAGTGATTTTTTTTTTATTTTTCAATAATTGTTTTTCTTTGTTATGTGCCAAAATACTTAATTTATTTTAATATTACTCTAATACTATCTTAGTAAGAAAAGGATGATTAAGTTTTTCTCTCATGATTAACGTATAAACTTGGATTTAGAGGAAATTGGATGAGGAGATTTTTATACCGTAAAAAAATGACATACCAGTGCCAAAATTTGCTAACAATTACTATTTTTACTACTAAGAAGAATTTTTATTTAAAAATGAACTTTTTCACTCTAATTCCTAAAATGCAAGTTAATGTGAATTGGAAAACACAGAGAAAAAGTTGTGATATTTTTTATACGAATGGAAGAAATTAGAATTTAACAAAATCATGAAAAAAAATTGTACA